>NC_135447.1:8814383-9114383 GCF_051991255.1 Vanacampus margaritifer | reverse complement strand
TAGCATCTCTATCGTTTTCAAGTTGGCGATTGTGTTTTCATCTGTTGGCAGGTGGCCAACTAGCTAATATAGTGCTAGTAAATTAGCATGCAAAGTGTTAGCATCTCTAGCGTTTTCAAGTTGGCGATTGTGTTTTCATTTGTTGGCAGGTAGCCAACTAGCTAATATAGTGCTAGTAAATTAGCAAGCAAAGTGTTAGCATCTCTAGCGTTTTCAAGTTGGCGATTGTGTTTTCATCTGTTGGCAGGTAGCCAACTAGCTAACATAGTGCTAGTAAATTAGCATGCAAAGTGTTAGCATCTCTAGCGTTTTCAAGTTGGCGATTGTGTTTTCCTCTGTTGGCAGGTCAGAGTGACTTTTTTTTTTTTTCATGTCACAACATTTTGCAGACTCACAGCTGAAAGAGCACATCCATAAATGGAGCTACAAGAAGACCGACTTGTGATGCTACATGTGTAACAACACTGTCCAGGTATGGCCAAAGTAACTTAGCTGTCACCCTTACAAACAACAGATCACATGTTTTGTCCAGCGCTTTGAAGCTGAGCAGCCTTTGGTCCACAAGCAAGAATCCTCTCCGAGTTGCCGACACGCTCATAATTCAAAGGTGAAGTGTAAATATTAATGACACGGCTGCTTTTTCAGGCGACTGATGCCGAGATCAGGATGAAATAAAATTATTAAAATGCACCTGGCGGAACATAAATAAAGTTCACTTGTGTTCGTGCCATTATATGGTTCACAGGCACATATACACACGCAAGCATGCACCGGTGCTGATGCTGGTGATGACCGTGTGGCAGGGTGCGAAAGGATAATGAGCGAGGCGGAAGTATTTTTAGAGGGGGTTAGAATGTTTGAAATCCAACTCATTTAATTCTTTGTGACTTATAGAGGATGTCTAAGCTGGTATCATAATGTCTTAACTTCCTTTGACAGGAAGGAAAAAGGAAATGAAGCTGAATTATTAAAAATTCATATCATTTTGCAAAGAATAATTGTCACCAAAAATGTATTACTGCATACTAGATGGATGTGATCTTAAATGATTGGATTTCGATGTGCCACATGCGTCTTATGCAATCTTCCTGCAGCAGCTATGAACTACAATTTAAATTCCATAACAGAGCCTTTACCACCTGCACACTAAAAATAAATGTGATTTTTGTTTTTAAACGGCACTAGAAAGACAATAATTCACATTCATGACATCACAGAGTGGGAACTCAATAAAACACATTAAATAGTTTTAAGCCTTTCAATTCAAATTCCTTTCAGACAGTGTCAATCAAAACGGAACCTTATGCTATCTATGATTATGATGCAGCTTTTGTGTTGGTACGTTGTGCAGGCATATCTAATGATCAGCCATGTTAGTTACAAAGCATGCCAGTGATTCCTAACTTAACTCTTTGACTGCCAGACGTTTTCAGAAAAGGGATGCCGTGGGTGCCAGCCGATTTTAAGCATTTTGACTGATCTTTCAAGGTCCATAGAAAATTATGTGTTTGGACTATGGAAACACACATACTGCCAAAACAAGATTGGACTCTCATCTTCCATCAGAAAAAAAAAGTTTGTTTCTACCTTATCCGTTTTTGAAAATGGTTAGTTTCACCTGTTTTGAAAAAAACGTCTTTTAACGTCTTTGGCACTCCTCCATAGGATTTTACGAAACGTTATTTAACGTTTTTGGCAGTCAAAGAGTTAATTGGTCTGAAAAGTCATATTCATGTATGACAATTAGTGCTGTCAAAGTTAAAGCATTAACTGATTAATTAATCATAAAAAAAATTATCGCTTTAATCATGAATTAACACAGATTAATCGCACTATTAATTTTGACCATAGATGATCCTTTAGCGTGACAGTGGATGGCTACGTTAAAGGTAACGCAGGTTGTGTTTGAGCAATAAACATAATTACATGCTTTAAAGCAAAGCATTTGATAAATGTTTCCGTATCACATTTAGAATATTTGTTCATGTCAAAATATTGGGGTCATTTTAAATTATGCAAGTAATTAACCGATTAGAAAAAGAAGATCATGATCGTGTGCAGTGGATCCAAAAATGTTGTAGACGTCCACATAACATTAATTGTCAAAAGAATTAACACATGACGATGCTCTTCAAATTTGGCGGGGGAAAAATGTTGATTAAAAAAAGCCTTTTTAATTAAGCGATTAATCAAAATTATAAAATGTGATTAATCTAAAAAATGTAATGTTTTGACACCTTTAATGACAATATTTTTTTTTCATCTATCTATGCCGGTGATATGGATTGACATCCACTAGATGGCATAAGGATGGCATTTTACCTGTGTAGACACCTGCTAACCTTCATACCTACTAAATAAGCCCGGATTTAAATGTAAATTTGAGAGACGAGAGAATCATTATGACAGTACAAGTGCATCATAACATTGTCTCACAGAGCCACACATTTTCACACCTATGGTATACAGTATATATTTAAAAAAAAATTATATATATATATATATATATATATATATATATATATATATATATTATTATTATTATTATTATCGCTTATGGTCATCATCATCAAATGTAAACACGGTTGTTAAAATTGATATGACTGGGGGTGTTTGGAAAAAAAAAATTCAACTCACCTGGCGCGTGGATGACCTGAGCGAGCCACAAGACGGCAAGCAGCCCGACTCCGCAGCAGCAAAACCGCTGGAAGGGCCGCCGGTGTCTCGCTGTTCTCATTCCTCCGCTGGCAGCATGTCCACAAACATCTGTTGCGCCCTGTCTCCAAACTATTATCCTGGAGTAAACTACGACCAAACACTACTATTACTCCTACTACCACTACTACTATTATTACTGTACTGCCAACTAACCTCCCGCAGAGAGCGTGGAAAAAAATAATAAGAGTCAGGAAACGCTCCCACTTTGGTTTTCTTGCCCTCCGCGCTCAGCGAACAGGCCAGGCCGCTCCGGTTGCTACAAAGCTGCGGCCAGCTCGTAGCGAGTCGCGGTGGAGTGGCGCGGCTGTCTGCATTCACGTGAGCAAACTGAAAGGTCGACAGCAGCCCCCACAGTGAGGGGCAGCAACAGGAGGCGACATGCTGGGCGCACCCCCTTCTTCTTCCCTCCTCCTCCCACTTTCTCACCCGCGCCTCCCTTCAACGGCCACCAGGCGGCGACAGAACTGTAGGATAGGATTCGGGCCGTCAAATTCCGGACATTTCTGATATTTCCCCAATGTAACGCAATGCAAATGTTTCCTTTAATGCAGTGAAAATAGATATTGTATAATGTATTGCTTTTGCCTATGACTATCATACAAAACAGGCAGATTGTTATAGAAGGCCTACCGGTAGTCAAATAACATCATCACATTTTGAAAATAAAAATCTTCCAAATCAACTTACAAGCCGCCATTTTGACTTGTAACGTAAGGTCGGAATTGTCAAATGATGTTCATTATAAATGCATTTCGGGGGAAGAGGGGGGGGGGGGTACTGTAATTCCACTGACTTAAATTGTATTCAATCGTAGTATAAAATGGAACTACATTGTAGACTAAAACAACAAATCAACAACTAAATGCATTCTACTCACAAAAAATGTCGATTACTCCTCCAAAATCCACCATTCTGTTTAGTTGTTCTTTGCATTTCCACTTAAGAATTCTGCCACCAGGGAGCTAACAATCGAGTCTTACGAGTTTTTTTGTTTTGTTTTTTGGTGTAAAGCAAAATTAGCTTTTAAAAATACAAGTGTATTTGCTGGCAGCTGCCAACACAGAACCTGATTGGTTAGCGTTGCTGTCAACACAACAACAACCTGTCAAGACAGATTATTTATTTTTTTAAGATAGAAAACTAAAATAGGCTACTGGGAAATTTGAACTTAAAATATATATATATATGAAATGTTGTTCCTACAACTGATTAAAAAAATTACAGTATTTTTTTCTAATGATTCTGATAGTGTATCGGCCAAGAAAATCATTTTTTCACGGCTGACTGGCCATGTTAACCCCTATCCACTGTTAGAAATGCAAGGAAAACACTCGGTGTCACTAATAAATCGTTCCTATGTGCTACAACAAGTAAATGATGCTGGCCAAACGCAATCATCACCATCGTCAAGACCCAAGAGTTGACGTGTCCAACTGCAGTGCCCCCTTGTGGTACAATGGCACGATGCACGCTTAACAACCGTGCATGACGTCATTGTTGGTTCAAGTTTTGAAAACAGTGCACTTGAACGCATCATTATGCCTTCTATTCCTGGCAGAAAAACATCAGGAAGAAAGTGAATTTGCTGTACACGCAGGGATGAAATATAATATACAAGTCTGCACGTCTAAACAAAGTGTGTCTGTATTTAGAGCAGAGTCAAACTATTCTTAAGGCCTTGAGCTCTGAGTGTGTGCGTGTACTAGTATGTGTGTGACACATAGTGGAACTTCCAGTGAAGAATCCATCCTGTGCTTCAGCCCCAAATAAAGACATAGGCCGGCACATTGCTGTCATCGTAAGTCCTCCCAATGTCAGTGCAGCGAAGGGAAAGCATTTTTTTGGGCTGTTGTTTAAGAAAAGATTTACATGCGGGAAAGACAGTGGAAATGCACTGTTTGTATGGTGGTGTCGTGCTGTATTGTGAACATGACAGCAGCTTTAAATAGTGTAACGTTTACACCCCACAAATGCTATTATTTCATGCCCTTTTTAAAAGGTCTTTTGATGATGAACATGGCAAGTACTTCTTCAGTTGTGCATTATCTTTTCCACATTGTTTCAAATTTAATGGATTTTCAGATATGATTTATTTTCAAACAAAATGCCCATAATCAAGTATTGAGAAACTTTCGGACATTCGTGTCTGTTTCAACTTGATTGCAATGTATTATCAAGTCACGTTATGCGCCCTTTTCCACTTTAATTCAGCTTGAGTCAAAAATCATATATTTGTCTGATTGCTTCACTTACAACCCCAGTTAGTTGTTAAGCCTAAACTGAGAGCAACAACAACACACATCATCAGCATCATCTCAATTATTATTATTATTTTTGCTCACACAGCAGACGAAATATCAGATGTTAACGATGTTCATCTGCAACTGAAACCTCAAGTCAGTGCAACAAGAAATGAGAAAAGTGAGATGGCTAAACATACATGAGATTCTCAGGTAGGCACAAAGTCAAACTCACACTTTGACCGTCCCGTCAGGATCTTGCTCGTTAAGGCGTACCTAATGGTGTTTTAAGACCTTGTGAAAGCTAGGATGCGAGCTTTACAGATATTACGTCATCATTGCTGGCTTGATAAAAGTCACATTTCCAAACAAACACGCCTTGCTTCTCTGCTCGTTCGTTCACCCCCCCCCCCCCACCCCCCAGTCATCTTCCCTCCAGTTTCAACAGCTACAATAAAATCCACATTTGCATGATTAATAAATTACATTTCGACGCACACACATACACACACAGAGGGGACGTTTGGATGTTGCTTGGCACATTCTCATGCTTCACCGACCTCTTACAATCTAAACAACAATACGAGACACAGTTAAACAGGTCTTCTCACACCGATAGTTCAGTCCGGAGGCTTCAGCATGTCCGCGAGATGATATCTGTATAACAGGAGCTGTACAAAGCATCCTCAAATACGGATAATAACGATTAGATTCATAATTTAATCTGTATATATCTTAATATGCTGGTACCAGGTATTCACAGTGACTCTAAAATAACATTACAAGAGAAAGTTTGTACACCAAAACAAGAGCATCGAGAGTCTGAGTGGACGTTTGGAACGCAATTGACAGAAGGATCTTGAGTCGGGTGGAACGCTTGAAGAGCTGCCTGGGCGTTAGTTGGCACTGAGGAGAAGCAGTCAGTTTCTTTTTAAACACATCGGTGGGCACGGGGAAAAAAAAAGTGAGGTAAAATAGAGGAAAGGAAAGAGCACAGGCAGGAAAAATCAAATCCAAAAGGTGCCACTGTCCAGTGCTGATTTGACCCCACCCAAAAAAGTGCAAGAATGAATCCATACAACATAAAAATCAAGTTTGGAAGATTTCCTCTCACTGCTACCACTCATAAACCAGCCGGCAGTCACAAAACATTGCTCAATGCGATATTCTGACTATTCGTTTGATATTGGTGCGAGGTGTTTCATGGACACCTAAAGCTATAAAAGCTGCCGTTTGGTGTGGTTTGCCAGTAGGAGGAGAACTTGTACAGTATGGCTGCTACAATATCCAGTGAGGTTCGGGGAAAACAAGTTGTGGAAGGAAGCTGTTCCTTCCTGCCATTGTGTGTCTTCCAGGGAGGTATAACCCCTTTTCCAGTGCACGTACACATATAGGCTCATCTTGTTTTTCTCATGTGTGCAGGCGTCTTCATTTTTATTTAATGAAGGGATTATTACTAGGAGAATCCCTTCCTAAAACTTGAGTACAGTACTACTAAGAAGCAAGAGATTGGCATTGTAGTTGCCTAGCGAGGCTTCCAATTGGCCTCCTTTTCCTTCTATTTTTTTTTTTTTAACACTGTGACTTTTACAGGTGAAGTCAACTTAAAAAAAAAATCTTTACAATATGTTATATGCGCTCCCACTAGTATAAACACAACATCCTGATATTAATAAAGCAGCAAAATCCACCTGTTTCAGGTGGCGACCATTTTGTCACTTGCTGTCGACTGAAAATGACATCACAGTTGCTCAGGGCTCAACAAGCAATCACAGCTCACCTGTTTTTTGAGTTCGATCGTGTGACATTCACAAGCCGTGATTGGTCGTTACCTGAGTTCTTTGAGCAACTGTGATGTCGTTTTCAGTCAACAGCAAGTGACAAAATGGCCGCCAACTGATATGGATAAAAACAGGTGGATTTTGCTGCTTAAAGTGGAAGTCAACATTAAACATTTCTTCACAATGATATGTTATACAGTATGTGACTTCACTAGTCTAAACATGACATTCTGATTAATATAGCAAAATCCAGCCATTTTTATCCATCTCAGGGAGCGGCCATTTTGCCACTTGCTGTCGAGTGAAGATGACATCTATGTTGCTCAAGGCTGAGGTAACAACCAATCACAGCACAGTTTCAGAAAACAGGTGAACTGTGATTGGTCGTTGCCTGTTGACAGCAAAAGTGGCAAAATGGCCGCCCCCTGAGATGGATAAAAAAAACGGCTGGATTTCACTTCATAACTCATATTCCAAAAATGTCATACTAATCAGAATGTATTGTTTAGACTAGTAGGGCTGCATAGAACATATTATTGTCCAAAAACTGTTTTGGGGGGAGGGGTTAATTATCACAAAAACAATATTCATGATTATTGTAAAGAAAGTTTTTGGGTTGACTTCTCTTTTAAGACCTTCCACTCTATAATGTAACACTACTCTTCACATTTAAGTGGTACACACACACGCGCGCGCACGCACGCACACATGGCAAACATGTGATTCTATAAGTTGTATGTGTACACTTTTGGTCAACTTTCAGATAAACATGCCCTCAGCCGTAACTTCAAATGGAAGTGCTGATCAGCCCAGCTTGTCAAGTATTCGAAGCAAAGTACAGTAAGAGATGCACACACATGCGACAAACACGCGCGCGCACACACAAAGAGATCACTCGGGCATAGCACGCTAACAGCAGCCAGTACACACTTTTAAGGGAATGTCATTACTTTTTAGGAGTCAATTTGCATACAGCTTCACACCAGCAGGCGGGTCCAGTAGTCACTGTCTAAGGTTCTGCTGATTGTTGTTGCCGGAGGAGCATTTAAGAGGCGCGCTAACAGGGTTTGTTGACGTTGCACAGGAGCTCCGTGACTTTGATGAGGCGCGCCACGGTGCTCTGCGACTCTTCCTGCAGCCGCTGGTTGTTCTGCCGCAGGCTCTGCACCTCGGCCTGCAGCACCGCCTTGTCCTCCTTCTCCTGAAAGACACGGGCACACAAACAAAAACAAAAGGCCGTCTCTCAGATCGCTGCGTGTGGCAGGAACGGAAAGGGGGGGGGGGAGGTGGAGGT
This sequence comes from Vanacampus margaritifer, assembly GCF_051991255.1. Classification (NCBI taxonomy): domain Eukaryota; kingdom Metazoa; phylum Chordata; class Actinopteri; order Syngnathiformes; family Syngnathidae; genus Vanacampus; species Vanacampus margaritifer. The sequence continues at coordinate 9,106,350 of NC_135447.1, read as the reverse complement.
AAGAGTCGTGGGCGGAGTAGGGAGCGGGGACATATAAGACACAAAGGTTGAATTGAAACACACATGGTGAAGCAGTGGATGACGTCGTTCGATCGAAACGGTGCTGAAAGAAAACATAGACAGTGCTGATGCTTCTATAATAGGGCTGACTCGTGATTTACTGTCTGCTCAGTTTCAATTGAAAATATTTAGTTGGACAAATTAAACATTTTTAATCAGGGGCAGAGGTCAGCAGGTCAGCCTTGGCTACACAGTGAACACGGCTGAGAGGTCATTACACGATCCATAGTTAGGATTTCATGAAATAAAATGCACCCATATCCAGAACCTTGCTCAACACACTCATAACACGAGCAGGAATAAATCCAAGTAAAAAGCGACATTTAGCTGAGCCTAATTTGCTTATAATGTTAACCCACTGTTAAAACCTGTTTCATTTGCCGTCAATCATTTCATCCAAAATTTTGACGTGAACTAACCAATTAATCAATGGATTAGAAATTGAACCATAAAATGAGTCAAAATTGAAAAGAGTCACAGTTACTGTCCCAGTCAAGAGCTTTTATAAATAAATTTCCATATAAATTATAGGGAGGAAAAAAAAGTTTTGTACACACACACATACAGTAGACACACATTCTGTACAGTATTGACAATTCTCAATGCAAGGCAACTTTGTGTTCAAAGTATTTTCGTAAAGCAGCAGTTTGCGTGAAAAAAAAAAGTCCATAGTAAATATCGTGGCTCAACACATACAATTTTCCACACAATTTTCTACATGAACATAACATGGACTAGGTTCAACCAAATGTGAAAGTAAAACACTGATTACAGCTTTCAATGGCATTTAAATTACAACAGGAGTGGCAGCAGATTCACACAAAACAGAACATTTTACAGTACTAGTGCAAAAAAGAAAGAAAAAAAAAAAGAACAAAGTTTGTATTTAATCTCTGCCTCTCATAAATGTTGTTTCATTGGCTGGGAGGCCTTGAACATGTAAACAAGACACAAAATCACCTGCTTCAAGCCCAACAACTTAAAAACGTTTGTTCCCACCTGCTGACTCTCCTGTGCAATTCGACAATTGTGCGAAATACGACGACGACGGCACAACATGAAAATCAAAGCACCTTTTGCAGGTCATCCTGCAGCTTCTTCAGCATGGCCTCCAGCTGGGATACTTTCTCCTCCAGGTGGCCTGGAGAGTCACTGCAGTCACGCATTAGAAACAAGCCGACGTTATGGATGGCTTGGAATAAGCAATAAACAATACAATTATTATTTCATTGCTACCTGGGGAATTCTTGGTGTTATTGTAAAGCCTAGTGTTTTTTTCATCGGCATTTGAGATGTTTTTTTGTTTTTTTTTTGCAGTCCTTTCAAAAGCGAAATTATGTTTCTACTTCTCTCCTGATGTAGCTGCTAATATAGCTGGTGTAGTCGACTTTGCAATTACAATTTTCCTGCACTACCTAACATGTATTATTTTGCATAAACCTCAAAAGGTGAGTTTTATTACTTCATGTCATTTGTGAAACTATGCTAGTAGCACATGTTTGTTTGCTCAGGTGTGATGTCAGCTCAGTTTGTGCTAGCATTTTATTTAGGCTAGTATGCTAGCTAATACTATTAATGAGCCTCGTGTTGAATAATTTAACTACAGAATACAGTTGTTTATGTAACATGGCTTCCTGATTGTGTACATGCTAGATGCGTGTCTGTTTCAGTTACAATCGCATTTTCGCATTTTGAGGCAGGCTTTGCTCCCTGCAAATAACGGAGGTCCACTCACTGTATTGCTAAAATCGATTCCTAATGATATCCAATCATTATAGCATTCATAAAAAGGGGAATGGGCAAAATGATGCAGCTTGACATGTTATTGTGAGATATATTTCAGCCAAATATGTTGATCTGCAATCTCTCTTTCTCTTTCTTTAAGTCTATCTATCACATCCTGACCTCCACGTTGGCATCTGGGTGAACCTAAACTGTGTTGTGATTACTGAGTAAATATTGTTATTTAATCTGGTATGGCGGAAACATACTGCCCATACAATTTATAGATAGATGATGTTAGACAGGCTGTATGTGTGTGTGTTTGTATGAAACATAAGGTTCTCGCACTAATGCAGAAAAAAAACAAGAGACTATCTGTCTCGAGATCGCGATATTAAGAGAGCATTTGTTGCACAGCAACCGTGACCTACCTCTCCTTTGTGTTCATCTTGCCATCCGTCTCAGCTCCTGATTGGTCTCCAGCTTTACGATCTGTGACCAGAGACACATTTGATTACATCAAACTAACATAGCATCCATCATCTATTTTTACAGCACTTTTCCCTCAGCCCATAAGGCTTTAAGATAGAGCCTATGGGTACCAATTGATGGACAATTTAGAATATACAATTCAACAACATGGATGTTTTTCGACTGTGGGAGGACGACTGGGACAGACAGAAACTCTATAATAAAAATGTTTTTTTTGCAAAATTGATACACACAAGATTCGGCTTACAATAAAGACAATTTTGACTGCTAATGTAAAAAATAAAAATAAAAATGAAATCCTCGTTAATCTTTGTTGGCCTCCACATTTTGTAAACTGTTGTTTCTTCATCATTAGTGTCAGTAAATGGCTGCGATTGACTTTGAAAAATAAGCAGCTTAAGTGAATTTCAAGAGCACTGTTCACTTAAAGGGATAAGCTATCATTCATGATGAATTTGCTGAATGGTTGCATTTAAAGAGTGGACACCAGTCAGACTACCAGTTAGAGATAACAAAACTCAGCATGATTATTTTTGTACCCAATGTTGTGGCTGGTGAATGTCCTCTTTATTGACATGATGATGTCATTAGCTCCCCTCCTGATGATTATTTGACATTCACATCATTGCACGGTTAAATAGTTGCTCACCCTCGCGTGACAGAGCCTCCAAGATGCTGCGGCAGGCTGTGGCCAGGTCAGCGATGGACTGCCACTCTTCCTCGGTAGAATCCGTCGTCTCTGAGAGAACTGAGAGCAAGGTTTTAAGATGAGTACAGTGGCAGTGTGAAATACATCTTAATATAATGCATCTGGGGCAGGAGAACACTGCGGCAGCATTTTTTTTTTACAGACGTTCTCATTTGGACTTGAAAGTTTTTTTTGGGGGGGAAAGGCCACCACAAGGTGGTGCTGCTGTGTTGATGCTGACTGGATTCAGCTGAACTGCTTGATGCGTCAGCAGATGTTTTAGTTCAGTCTAGACTGAATGTAGGGCAGTTTTTATGTTAGTGCAAATGCAAAATGATGACATTAATAATCAAGTACGGCACTGAGAATTATTATGTGCAGTATAGCCGTTATAACTGGACAAAAATGATCACACTTGATAAGCTACCTTGTGATTCAACAGAAGACCAAAATAATCCACAGTTTTATTGATGCCCCCCCCCCCCCCCCACACACACACACACATATGTGGGCTGGGTGTCCACTCATGGCAGTTAAATGGCGAGGTTGATAGTCTCAGTGGAGGCACAGCAGATGGTTTTAGGAGTGTGTCTTGAACTAAAACGCCACCCCTCCCTCCCACCACCCATCTGTCCCCCTTTTCATCCCGGCCCTGGCAGGGGGTGGCAGCAGAGCAAGGGTTGATATTAGATTAGCGGAAAAAGGGGGGCAGGATGGACGGAAGGAGAGGAGGAAGGACAAAGGGGATGCGGTGGGGAGCAGAGGGATGATAATGAAAAGAGAGGTTTAACACAGAAAGGATGTGGGGGGAGGAAAAGGCATTCGAGGCACAAAGCAGATTCTTATATTGGAAATGATTTGTTTGTGTACGTGTACCTAATGTTGTGTCCACTTAGTGTGTGTGCTCCATTGAATAGCTTTTAAAGTCTTACTCTTGGTGATGGAGTTGTGAAGACTTAAGGCTCGTGAGTTCCTTTCAGCTCGGTCCACACATGACAACCTTGAGGAGGAGAGAGACGATTCGCTCGCCGAAGCTTTGTCGTCACCAAAGTCTGCAATGAACTGCAGATGCAGAAAAAAAAAAAGGAGACAAAGATTGAGATAAAGGCGAGGGAGAGTATTGAACGGAAATCTAAAACATGTCCTTGTGTCTCGCTAGGTCACCTGCTCGTCCGCCAGGGCAAATTTGGGCTTGACCGCCAGTATTAGATCAGGCGTGGCATCCCTCAGCTCGCCGACATTCTCGTAGTCGTGGCGATCCTCTTTCAAGGCCACGTTGTCATAAATGTGTCTGTAGGAGAGATGGATTTAGCATCAGAGGGAAAAAAAACACTAAACGAATCCGCTGTTAAAGCTTATTGGCGTTTGCATCCACTGCACACGTCAGAGGTCAACAGAATTTGAAGCACTCAAACAAGTAATCCGCTGGATTGCGCTCTGCGTGCTGTTCTTGTCTGATTGCTGTTGCGGCTAAAATCATCTTTTAAAAGCACGTCGCAATGCACTTGTTTTGTTGTACGGTAAAAAACAAAAAACATCTACGACCTTGTAAGTGCATCTTTCTAATAGTTTGGAATTCTCATTTGCATCAAGCCAATCTTTATAAAGCAATTTTGATTTACCTTTGATGCATGTCCTACTTCATTTTTGTTTTCCCTTATTCTGAACATAATCATGCAATCATAATTGATTCATTAATTAAAAGAAAATGGTGAGGCTCATGTTCACTTTTGGTCTTTTGCAGAAAAGGTGACCAACACTAAACATTTCTTGACAATACTATTTTATATGTGACCTCACTAGTCCAAACATTACATTCTGATTAATATTACATTTGTGGAATATGACTTATAAAGCAAAATCCAGCCATTGTTATCCGTCTCAGGGGGCGGCCATTGTGTCACTTGCTGTCGACCGAAGATGACATCACAGTTGCTCAGGCAACGACCAATCACAGCTGCTGGATTTGCTTAACTCATATTCCACTAACACAATATTAACCAGAATACCATATTTAGACTAGTGGGGCTACATGGAACATATTATTGTTAATCGTTTTTTGGGGGGGTTGACTTCCCATTTAAAGATGATATAAAGTTGTTTTTGCAAACAGAAAGCAATTCATAGCATGCTGTATAATATTGCATTTTTATAAAAAAAAAAACACACACTCACCCCTCACAGATATCGCTGTAGGATGAATGCCTCTCTAAAGAAAAGCTGCGTGTGAGCTGTGAGCCCTCTTGTTCCTGATTGGACGTTTGGTCCTGCAGGGAAGTGGCCCGTAACAAGGGTAGGCTTGGCGGCACCAGGAGCGAGTCCGCATCACCTCTATCAGTTCGCCCTTGATGCACTTCTCCTCCATCCCCTTGCACCTGAACCTCGGCCATGTCCGCCTCGGTGATGCTATCACCCTTGGGCTCCTTTTCTTCCCGCTCATCTAGCACCCAGGCCTCACCGGACTGGTCCTCGCCTGGCTTACACTCTGCATCCTTGATGGCTTTCTGGTACAGCTCAGAGAAGCTCCTAAAAAAAACACAGAGAAATCAAATCCTACTTTCCTAACTTGAAATTGTTACTTTTCCCACCTGCGGGGTTTCCCGTTCTCGTCTGGCGGGATGACGGTGATGTGGATCTTGTGCGCCGTCCGGAGCAGCCTGGTCCTCTCCTCCGTGCTGAGGTGGACCAGGGAGTGGCCGCACAGACGCACCACGCGAGCCCACAGCTGCAGGCCGCCACTCTCGGCGTAGCAGAAGCGCTGCAGCTCCGTCACAAAGCCCTCCTCGTTCATCAGAAAGCCAGGCTGGCCCACGCCGTCACGTAGCGGGGTGACCTCCAGGGCCTCACACCCCCGGGTAACCAACTGCAAATGAGAAGAGGATATTAATGGACAAATACGGCGCCATGAGAAAAAGCAGTTATAGTCTGATGACTAAAAGACAAGAGTGATGAGAAATGGTGGTCATTATGACATTGTCAATGAAGATCTTAAAAATGTCCATAGGGGGGTGGATGTGAGTGTGACTGGTTCTCTGTCCAGTCAGCTGGGATGGGCTCTAGCTCATCTGTGACCCTGAATGTGATTAGCAGGAAAAAAAAGGAATAGATGGATGAATTTGATTCAGATTTCCCCCCCACAGCTTTAATGCCATCCAAAAGACAGTAAAAGAAAAATATGGAAACCAGTTGCAATTTTAAGGAAAAATTCTATTTTGAGATATATAGGTCTCGAGCACTCCAAATTTTCTGGTACCCCGCCCCCACCCCAGGAAGAAGAAAACATTTTGTGTATGTGAGAAATGAATGTGCAGTTTTATTTTTCGGCCACAGGTGGCTGTAGTGATTCGAAATGTTCTGCATTAGGCAGCTTTATAGCAAAGAAAAAAACTCATGAAAGTTCAAATAATGGATGGGTGGAGATTGGAGAAAGGAAATAATAGATATACAGAATAAATATAGATCAACTTACAACAAAGAAAAACCTTATTAATTGTAGTGTTTTTTTAGTCAGTCAGAAAACATTTGAAGTAAAATCAAATAAATGAATGGGAGAGCCGCTGCCACCTACTGTATTGGATGTGCAATCACACTTTTTTCTTACGCATTAAAAAATTATTTTTTTAAGGCGGACACGCCCAAGTATTTGGACTGGTCTAGGATAATACAATTTCCCTTTTATGATATAGTACAGGTACATTAAAAATACAACTAACCTCAACTGACGTCATTATTTTACTTCACTGGTTGGCTCAAAGAAATCATGTGGTTCAGAGGCTTCAAAAGTACATTTTGAACACCCACTTGAGTAACCACATGTGGTTCCTTGTCTGATAAAGTGTTACACGCTGCGTAAGTAATGAATGAATCATAAATTGATGACCACCCACCTCCAGCCTCTGCACCACCTCCTTTAAATCCTCCGCCTGGCTCTCCATCACGCTAATGGACACTGACTCGCCGCGCTCATAGAAGATGTCCAAACAGGGCCCGCCATCTTTGCTTTCGGCCACCGCCTTCCAGCCGATGACGTCCCTGCAGGAGCAGTTAAACACCACCCTGCGCGTGCACCTCTCGATGAGCACCACCGACTCCGCCGAGACGCCCAGCAGACAGGGCAGCTTGAGCTCTCCCGCCTCGCCGTCCTCCCCGCCGTCCACCATCACGGCCCACACCAGCGCCCCGGCACTGTGAAGCTCCGCCCCCTTGGCGCCCTTGAGCTTGTCTTTGCGCTTGCCTCCGAGGGAGAGCAGCGGGAACTTGGTGGAGGAGTCGATGGGCGTCGTGGTCACGTAGTTTTCAGCTAAGTCCTTCAGGTATTCTTGTCGCGTGCGGGTGGCCATGGAGCGGAACTTTTCCGACTTTTCTGCGGCGTTCTCGGCATTGACCGCCTTGGCCAGGAGGAAGTCTCGGAAGGCTGGCGAGCGAGGGAAGAGAGCGCCCTTAGGGAAGAGCGGGCCGAATAACGGCATGTCTTTCGAGCGTGTCACAGCCACCCTGGGGGGGGAAAGAGAAAAAGAGGGATGACAGATTAAGAGAAGGTGCGTTTACTATTTGTCCTGTTTGCCTTTGAGATGCTTGTGTGCTGCTACTCAGGTTTATAAACACTTCACTGCTCTTGATATGGTGGTGCAATACAGATATAATTCATTCTTCTACAGGCACAGCTGCTAGTTTTCAATTTTCATTTGACACTTTGAGATAACAATTTACCGACATAAACTGTTATTGCATTATATGTACAGTATATTTAAATAAACAGCATTTTTTTTCTTATTTAATTAGTTACAAGAGAATAGCAGCATATTACCTACATTACTTGACTGACTCAATGCGGCACTATTGGATCTCATTATATTGGATCTCATTATATTGGATCTCATTATATTGCATTCATGTTTCTAACTTCTATATGCTAACGACAATAAAGGCATCACGTCAGACCTGTAATAGGTGTTGTCTGTGCAGGGCTCGTGAACCTGAACAATAATGAAGACGTGTTGGAAGTGGGAGCGGATGGACTTTGGCGTGAAGGGCAACGCGCCTGGCTCCTGGAACACGATGGTCACAATGTCGTTGCCGATGTGGCGTTTCCTCAGCAACTACAGATGAGAGAAAATAGGACCGTTAGACAAACATGCCATACATATATGAAGACAACAAGCAAAACACAAATAGAATCAGGAAATATCACTGTTAAACTAATTTCTCAGATAGAATTGAAAAACAAAACAAAAAATACATCACTAGAGAACATAAACCACTAGCGTATAGTATATTATTATTAATATTATTATTATTATGCGTCACCCCTTTAGCCACAAATAAATTGAAACGGGCTGCAAAGATACATTTACAGTACTAGCAATTACCATCATTATAAGTACACTTGTAAAATATATATAGAATGATAATAATAATGGACATTTTTTTATTGAAAAATATGGATTATTTTTGTGTTTGTATTTTGCAGCGATGTAGCTCTTGTACACATGGACTGATCCACTTTATGGGTCAGTCTGACCCAACTTTCTGGGTTGTTTTATACAAAATGACCCAATTTTTACACTAAAAGACCCATTTCTTGACTCAAAATTGGGTCAAATTGACCCAAGTAGAGGATCGGTCCATTTTTGACCCATAGTTAGGTTATTTTTGGCACAAATGTTTTTTGAGTGTAGTAAAGTATGACTGGACATTGGTGTGTTCTGAAAAGAGGTCCTGTCTACAAAATACAACCTGCACATGGTCATGTGAAGCATGAAGCAGACTGTTGAATGAATCTCTGGCCTGTTTGTGTCTATATGAGCATATCATGTCAATTTTACGCATTAACATCTTAATCACCAGATTGCACAAGCATCTGACGGTTTTCGAGCAGTAAGGCGACTCTGATTATGTCCCTGATGGGAGTGAACACTGGGGGGCAGGATTTTCAGGACTCTTTTATTTTATTATATGCAGCCTCATGCTTCTGTTATAGAAATGATCCATGCAATATCAGTTTGTGCTTTAAATTTACCTGCTGAGTGTTATTGGCTGTGTAGGGCAGCATGGTGGAGACATGGAACATAATCTCATAGTCCTGGTAGCGAGTGTAGAGGGAATGCGTCCCCGTCGAGTCGGCTGCGCAAGTACAAGAAAAACAAGAAGTGGTCAAATCATGTTTTCAGATGTGTGCAATAATGAATGTAAACCGGCTGTGAGACGACCGGCAGAGCTATTTTGCACACAGGAGTCAATCACAGGCTACAATGATGCCCATCAGAGTATGGTGAGTGTTTTCACTCACTCTTGTTGTCCAGCTGAGCTCGGTATTTCTCCCAGCCCTTCAGTCGCACACGATCGCCCAGCAGATCCAGAAACTTCTCAAATGCCGGCCCGGAGCTCTCGTTGTTGTACATGTCCTCTTCAGAGCTCTGGCCGGCTCGGCAATACATGACGCCGACTTTTCGCTGAAAATTTAGCTAGAGTGCAAGACCAAAAAAAAAGAGAAAGGTTTATGATATAAACATCATCATTAACATAATGCAACTTTACCTCTTCACCTTTTTTTTTTTCATTTATTTGCTCATGAATAGAATAAAAAGTAAATGAAAAAAATAAATGAAAAAATGTTTTTTTACTACCAGGCAGGTATATGTAATAAATTACAAGGCTTTGGCGTTAGTTAACAAAATTTAATGAAAAACTGAATTTGAAATTAAGATACAAAAACGACCTAATAAAGGACACACGAGCTATTCCAAGTTATACTATGAATCCCTACTTACCCCCTGTTCATCCAGCTTCAGCAAGGTATCGCGAACCTTGGGGGAGTTTGAGGCCAAGCGAAGGCAGTGCAGGTTGAGTTCGGGCATGATGAACTCCAGCAGCCGCTTGGGAGACAAACCTCGGGGGGTGGTGTGACGGGCGGCAGAGGGAACAGACTCCTCTAAGATGGATCCCCGCAGCGTCTTCATCTGAGGAGAGATTTGGATCCGGGTCACGAGTTCGATCATCGTGTCGCCACACACTGAACACGAACGAGTTTGAAGGTTTACCTCTGTGGTGCGAAAGATGATTCTGTAATTGTACTGAGCTCCACTGGTGCCTTCCTTCTCTTCTCTGCGGAAACTGATGGCCACTGGCCCAAGGCGATCATCCATGCCAAAGAAATTTTGATGTTCTGGAATGAAAATACAAGAGAAGAACTTGTAATTGTTTGAGGGGTATAAAATTTCTTCCTGCTGTTTCTTACCTTTCATGTAGAAATATTTGCGATAATAATGTGCCCCCAGATCGGCATGTTCTATGAAATAGTTGCTTTTGCCCTGCTGCTGCACGTGACTTTCTCGGGGCTCCTCCAGGACCGACGCTGCGTCGTTGGGGGTTCTCGGGCTGAGCCACAGCCCCCGCCTGGCCTGGGCTCGGCCCAGGCCCACCTGCTCCTCTCCGCCCGTCTCATTCCGGAAGTGGGGGCAGCTGAGCAGGAGCTCGTTGTCGTTGCCGTCACCTTCGTCCAGCAGCAGCGACTGCTCGGGGTCATCTGTGCCGCCGTTGCCCACCTGTGCAGGTGAGGAAGGCGTGCCCTGGGAGAGGGGCCGCATCTGGGAGGCAGCCGAGGCCCCTGAGGTGATATTCTTTTTGCGTCCGATGCTGTCTCTGTTGGTGGCCGCCTCGGTGAGGTCAAAAAGGATGCTTTGAACGTCATAATGGGCAAAGTTCCTCACCCAAGCTCCACCCCCGATGTTATCATAAGGACCAGGCTGAGGGATTTGAAGGGCTGACGGTTTGGATTTCTTACTAAGACCTTCAGGTTTGGGCGGCTTTGCAGGTTTTGGGGAGTCCCCTATGGCAGAAGACAAGACTCGGAAAAAGCCATCAGGTTCTGGTGGGTTTCCCTGGAGTCCTAAAAGCAGGAAGGGGTCTTTAAAGCGCAGGGCATTTGGGCTAAGGGGCCCTTGGATTGCAGTTCCTGGATCCTGGACTTGAGTCTGTCTCTCCAGTGAGGACAGACTGCCATATTCCCTGTGAAGCAGCACCCCAGAGTCCCCCTGAGAACCAACACCCACTTTCTCACCAACCGCCCGAGTAGCTTTCCCTCCTGCCTTCCCGCCAGAGTCCAAGTCTCCTAAAGTCACATCGCTGTTACTCCTCTGCATGATGTGGCCCCGGCCCACCGCGCGCAGGGTCAGGCCCGCCCGGCTCGGGGTCAGGTTGTCTCCATCGGACCCGTCTCCCTCCCTCCTGGGTGGCCACTCCACCACGCCCGCCTCACGTTTAGGATCAAAATTGACGGCCGCGACAGGTGGCCGCACATTCTGCCGCCGAAACTTGCGAACGAATAGATCGTCGGACTGCATGTCGCCAGGGAGATGACCTCCAATCCGATTCTATGACCCCTAATATGATCCAGATGTGAAACGGCAATACTTGGAAGAGGAAACTCTACTCAGTGAAAGAGACACATAAAGTCCTGCTTCAAAACACTTGAAATGATCTCAGCAGGGGAGCTTTGGTGTTTGACTGATGAAGTGAAAATGTAGCAGAGGCTCAACCGGGCGTGTGGCAAGGAATTTTGGGAGTGATCCGGGAGTTGCGAGGTGCCGCTTCCATCACTGTAGCCCGATTCTTCCTCCTCTTAGACGAGGCCCTGTCTGCATCCCCAACATGGCATCCACCGATTCTTCAGCACCTGCAAAGAAAGAATACACCTTGAAAATATGCCACAACTTCATGTTCTCACATTAAAAGTGACATTGAGAAATCAGAAGAGGAAATGTTATTGCGATGTTGGACTGCGAGCCGTTTACAACCCAGGACCAGTGGACATGTCACATACAGCAGTTGTCTTGTATGTCATACTAGTTTTTTTCCCATCATTCTTATTAGTTTTCCAAGCATCCCATTCAATTGTAGTGAACAGCACAATAAAAAAAGAAGACTTTTTTTTTTTTAAACACTTGTGGTGGTTTTACATGTGATGGGACAAAATGGAGGTCACAGCAACATATTGATTTTAATTCCTTCAAAAGAAAAAAAAACACTGATGTACATTTTGTTTAATGTTGACTATTCATGAAATGCAAAATCAAAATATTAACCTGTGCCAGCATTAATTTGTATTCATTTTTGTTAAAAGAGGAAGTCAACCCCAAAATTTTCTTTACAACATGTTCTATACGCCCCCTAAACAGGGCACTCTGATTAATAGTCCTCGTATCGAATATGAATTGAGCAGTAAAATCCAGCCATTTTCATCCTTCTCAGGGGGCGGCCATTTTGCCACTTGCTGTCGACTGAAAATGACATCACAGTTGCTCAGGGCAAACTGTTGCAAAGTATCTCTAAATAGCTCCATAAGCCTCAATACAAGTAGCCCATTAAAGCACATTTCACAATGGACAGTCTTAGCACTGGGTATGGGAGTGGGTGGGGCGGGGGTTCGGCAGGGGGTCTTCCTGACTCACTGGAAGCCAGGCAACATACAAGAGAAGGACACATTTGTTCCCGCATAAACAGATGCACGGCTTTGACTCATGCACAAGCAACTTGGATATTACAGTAGATGATAGGCATGATATTTGAACTGTGATAAAGATGTTCGCTTTTTAAGTCTTCACTTAAAAAAAAGAAAAAAAGAAAAAAAGACAACATTAAGCCCATTTTTGGTCAACTATTTTCTCTGACCACACTGACGTCAATGACCTAAAGCCGAAACCTGCCGCCGCTCTTAGTAACGTGAGGCTTCTTCCTGTCAGGCTTTTTCACATGCATCACAGCTCTCGCACTCGCATCCTGAAGAGCAGGTGCAGCGGTATGCGTACGCACGCACACGCCTGCAAACACACACACTCACTATACTATATTCTGCACTCTGCTCTCTTGTACATTTCCTGCTCTAGTTAAAAAAGATAGAGGAAGCTTTCTATTTTGCTAAGATGCATTCACAAACAACAAAGATGCAGAAGTTGTCGGAGGTTTCAGTCGTGCGGCAAGATATGTTAACGTGTCGACCGCCGAGGTGTTTCCATGCAAGCTCCTAATGAGAAGGCTGAGCCGGAAGTCTTGCTGACTGCACATTGTGTGTCAGGTCCATGTGGACTGTTGATTCATATCGTCTGACTCAGCATTCGGGCACCCACAGCTTTGTGTTCTGTGATTAGCAATAACTAGCTTTTTTAGCGTGACATGAGATTGCCTGGTGACCATCCAGGGTATATTCCGCGCTGGGATATGATTTAGCTGACCTTTGACCTGAATGAAGACAAGAGCTATAGAAAACGGATGGATAGATTGATTATTGATTAGGTTAGTTGAGTGATTCTTAACCTTGTTGGAGGGCTTTCTTGAAAAATAAAACCACTGGGTTAGGTAGATACTTCTTGATGCCGAAGTTCTGGCAGAGAATGATGGACACAGAATGACAATGGGCCCAAAACAAGATTTTTTAGCAGTGTAACACGCAAAAATACACTCTGTAGTCCACAAAATCTAAATCAAGTGAGGTCAGTCGTGCTAAATCTATTTGAGCTGACAAGCATGTAGAAAATAGTTTCGACTGCAAGTTGCTCCAATCAGTCACATTTTTCATGTTGTTCCAACAACCAGAAACAGTGACGCGCTCCACCACCATCTCGAAACAGAACATATGCCCACGTTTCTTAAGACCCCCAACTCATCCCATAAATCAGCCCGTGTTTCCATGACAACGCGTCCCATGCCAAGTCTAAATGTGGTATGCTGTCCGACAGGACTTGGAGATTGCGCCATCTCGTCCTCACTGGTTGAAATGAGCCCTCTGTCTATTCAGATAACCAAAATAGATTTAAAACTGAAACTTCTATTGACTCTTTCATTGATTTCACATCAATGGGTGTTTTTGGGCAGTAGGATATCCATAGTAACAAAATATGTTCTTCACCTTCCAACTTACAGTGACCTTAAAAACCTAGATCATCGCGTTTGCATTTTTTTTCCCAGTATAATGTAGGCATAAAAAATTATTTTCCATGCAAATTAACTTTCAAAGCAAGCACCCTCTTCCATTCATTCATCCAGGGTTGTGTTTTTCAAAGCACACGACCAACTTTGTTAATCTTTATGGACAAGCGTGTGACATGTGTTACATGAAGTTCAATGTAAACACAAAGTGTGCAGCTTTCTACCTGCTCATATTTATGCATATTCTTCTAGAAGCCTCTTTAAATCCCGCACCCTTTTGGGCTGAAAGACAGTTTGTAATTTAAATTCAAAAAAAAAAAAAAATAATATATAAAACAGCAATCTTACCCTGAAAATAAATTAATTGAAGATAACCAGTTAAATATTTCTCTGGCTATTTCCCAGTGAGCAGGGTTGCACGAGCCTGGCTTTAACCATGTCCTAATATAAACGGATCAATGAATGATAGCAGGAACGGCTAAGTGGCAATAAAAAATTACTTAATGACATGATGGGAATAAACAGTAAATGCATTTTGGAAGGCTCTCAATACTACAAGCTACAAGTGGTGCCCTTTCGGTCTGCCCATGTTGCTTCTTAGGACGATGTATGGAATGTGGCTATAGCTACAATTACCACTGATGTCATATGTTTTATACTAGGCTACCTAATAATTACAGATTTCACTTTGCAGGTTACCGCCAGGGAATAAATTGTTGCAGCTGATGTGGTCATTAGCAAACATCCCTTTATAAAGTCATGATATAGGATGATAACACTGCGCTCACATTACCTCCTCTCAGTCAGTGTGGTGGATAATGTGATCGGATCGTGACTCCTTCACGCCATCTGAGCCGCAAGTCTACAGTCAGATCGACATCGAGTCAACTCCACGCTTTTAAGTCAACCAGAGGAGGAAGTGCGCTAAAAAATGTCCAACTTCTTGATTTTGCTGCTTCATTAGGTAGACCTGCACACTATATCGAGAGACAAAACAAGAGCATGAAAAATACAGTAAGAAAAGATGCATCTCGAACCAAGCTCAAACGCGCGTCACCTCAATATTTTTGCTCATGCACCTATCAGAGCAAAAATCATAAACCCTAAATCTTTTAGACGTCAAAGTGAAACAGGGCAGACATGCGCAGCGTTTTGGGGAAGTCATTGTCGCTTGACATATTTTGCACACCACAAGCGTACGTCCTGTGAAACAGGAAGAGATGACTGACATTTGAACCCAGAAAGGATGAGTGTCGTCATCATTTGGACTTAGCACTTCCACGACTTAAGCGGTGGGCCATCAGGGCGATTGTATCATGATCTAATCGGGTTTTTTCTTCAAGTGAAGCTGTGAATTTCCTTTTAAAGACTTAACAGCAATTATAGTCACGCAAATGGTCTCTTCCATTTTCCTACCAACCATTATTTGTCTCAGCATAATGAAAGTCCACATTCCTAATCGCTTGACCAAAGCTGACCCAAAACTTGAATGTCGGGGGCGTTCATGGTAGTAAAAAGCTGCCTCATCAGTTGGCCGGTCTAAAAAAAGAGATTGATTGCAGGAAATATAAAACCAACGCTCTTTATTGATCCTCTGCAACACTGTTACATTAGATGCAGTTGCACCTCCGTATTTTGCTGCTCAACCTTTTGACACTGGCCTGGTCTGCTGGCGATGCTTTTAGATAAAGTAAACGTGTATTAATGTGATTCTCTGATGGTCAAATTCAGTCCAAAGCACCCACACTCACTCCCCACACAAGCCCCACCCCTTTGGAGTCACACTGCGGACAGTGAACTGGACCCCTTCCAAAAGCTGTTAAGTCGATTGCACTGCACTACTCTCTTTTTCTGTCATGCCTTGGAAAGTATGTCTTCTATTTTGCCCCAGCAGTTTGCAAGCGTCAGTCTAAATAATCATCTCCCTTTAGACACGTGAATGCCTCCATCCCAATGCACCTGAGAGTGAAAGATTTTAAAATACTGCAGAACTTTTGCAAGATGAAAAAAGGTTTGCTAAGGCAACCCAAAACCTCTTCTCATTTTTAATATATAGGTGTTTTAAAAATCTGGTTTTTTTTTTAAATGGATGCCGCACATGATGAAAGAAAATCATTAAATTGCAGTGGATCTAGATAAACGTGCAGATATATGATTTTATTATCATCATTTGAGTCACTGTGGTATCAGTGGAAGCACCCACCAGGCTAGAATCGCCACTATTGTCCAGGGACCAGGAAGTAACCCGCTGACTAACAAACAGATGGACGAAGAAATATAAACATGACGCTCCATGTTTTCCTTACACATTTGTTAAAAGGGAAGTGGATGTTAAACATTTCTTGACAATAATATATGTGACCTCACTAGTCTAAACTGATTAATATTACATTCGTGGAATGTGAGTAATGCAGCAAAATTCAGACATTTTTATCCATCTCAGGGTGCAGCCATTTTGCCACCTGCTGTCGACTGAAGATGACATCACAGTTGCTCAGAGCTTAGGCAATGACCAATCACTGCTTAACTTGCTTCCTGTACATTTTGGGATATGGCTGTAATTGACTTTTTTGTACGTCTCGGGGTGCTACACGCGCCTGCCAATTTTCATAGATGTGGGTCAAACGTGCAATGATTTTTTTTTGTCCTGTAGGGGGCGCTATGGAGCCATGTCATTATGACAACTTCATAATATTTAAAAATGCTTTATACGTTACAATCGTGGCATAATGCAATTTGAATGAATAAATGAATTTTATCACACTAACAGATGTTTCTGATGTTTCATTTTAGCTACATTAGGCAGGATAGTTATCACTGACTGACAGTAGTGGCAGCTATCTCCATCTCCCTCAATTTATCTGCACGGCGCAAGGCCTAAAGACCGATACCAGGCTGAAAATTGGTGGTTGGGCATCAGTGACCTACAGTACATTCTGCTATATGCATTACTTGCATTATAGCACATTTTGTTTCCATTTTCTTTGTATTACCCCTTGTTGGAAGTTAGTAATTATTTGTGTAATCGTATTTTTAAACTTTTTAAATCAAATTTACAGTTGCAGTATTTAAATGTGTTTTGTGAGTGGTTTGCAGGCTTCTTCCTCTGCATGCTACCAAAAAAAAGAAAATAAGTTTTATCGATAATCTGTGAAATGAAAATACATTATACATGATGCTGTTCTGATGTTAAGGTAAAATGTTATAAATTCGTAAGTTAGGGTTTTAGAGAGGAACAAAATTTCTAACTTCTGGCATTAAATGAATCAAATTTCTGTCTATCCTTCTATTTGCACAACATTGTGGCGTATGAGAGCAGCTACATGAGGAAGCAAGGTAAATGAAACTCTTTCTATGGCACTGTGGATATTAATAGCCAAGTTCCTCTTAAAAAGCAAAAAAAAAGCAAACTGAAAACATTGCTGCGTTAAAGCTATTGTTTCCATCGTGGCCTTCGTGGTACTGTTGGTAGAAGAACGCACCTCCATTGTTTGATATGTATTTGCCATGACATCAACATGGCGCGCTGCCACAGCTGAGCACTACTACTTCCTGTGTATCTTGAAAGACACTTTGTGGCAGACTGCGTGCGTGTTGTTTGAAGGTTGAGCGTGAAATGGCCCGATGTGTGTTATTGTAGCGACACTGTACGAAGAAGTGCGCATGGATGTGGTACACTGTCCTCCTTGTGGTGACAGCTGTCCCTCCGCGACTTTGTGCGTGCGTGTTGGGGGGCGTGGCTGACAGGCAAAAAAAGATGGAAAGAAACTAACCCTCGACTTCATGACTAGATCTAT
Source organism: Vanacampus margaritifer (assembly GCF_051991255.1). Taxonomy (NCBI): domain Eukaryota; kingdom Metazoa; phylum Chordata; class Actinopteri; order Syngnathiformes; family Syngnathidae; genus Vanacampus; species Vanacampus margaritifer. The sequence continues at coordinate 9,088,668 of NC_135447.1, read as the reverse complement.
TATGCTGATTTTGAACCCTTCTTTTACTCAGCACTACTATGGCTTACTGTCCTTATGCCTCGTCCACTTTCAGAGGAAGACACAACGACCGCTTTTGCTTCCTCCTGGTTTATACTCATAAAATGACAAGCAAGTTTTTATCTTAAAGTGTTGATTTGCGTGAGGAAATCGATTTGTTTACGCTCAGGGAGTTTTGGGACTGACTAAATGTTTAAGTCTAACTGTTGATTTCACTGTGGATTGTTTTTCATTAGTCCCGCAAAGGGGGAATTCAGGACTTCTTGTCCATCATGATAGCAGAGGGCTCAAATTGCTGTCTTTACTTGAAGAAACCGAATTCTTCTCCTCTGTGACTCTTTTGTTGACTTTCACAGGCAGTTTTTTTTTTCTCCTGCTTTTGCCACAGAAATGTTGACAAAAGTGTGACGATGGACACACTATCCCTTGTAAAACTCAAATTAAAAATAGTTGAACAACAATAGTTGATTTCATTTTAAACACATCTGCAATTGCATGTGAATGCTGAAAGATGAATGCTAATATCTGAATGATTTATTCTAACAATAATGTCAGTTGCCATATAATGGATGAATTGGACAATGATTATTATATGAAAGTTGTCCTAAAATGTTCTCCAAGCGGGGTTTGAACCCAGGCACGTGTCATTTACCTTTTTTTTGCATTATCCTCTGGACCGTTGTTGCCTTAAAAAATTCTGTGACATTGTATCATTGTATGTAATTGTATTGAAGAAATGCAGTTAAATACACAAAGCTTGCGGTGAATTTGAATTTTGAATATAGAACAGAATAATATAGAAAAAAAGCAGTTGAACGATGTAAATCGAATGTATTATGTGGGAGTTTTTGCACCTCAAAAAAGCGGGCGGAATAATATGCGATAATAGTAAAAAAAAAAAAAGAATCTGAATAACATTCACACAATAAATGAATCGCAGATGATATTGGAGGTTAGTACATACACTACAGCATGATAAAATTCTCAAGTCTAAAGTGGTGAAAATGGAATAGCATGTTGACATGATAGGATGCTTAAGGCGATGACATATCATTGCTTCAACATGACTCTTTTGTTCAGGAGAAACGTAATGATGAATCCATCCTTTGTTATCAAAATCATTATTTTGCCGCACAACAGCTTTTGTGCCAATGCAGACAATTAAGCATCTTCCCATTGGCTTAATATTATTCATCAGCTGTGCACCTTCTGACCTACATATAACACGAGCTCACATGCTAACAATGGTGCTGCGCAAATCGGCTTATTTATGAAAGTATTCCGTGAAGATGCGACCACGCTGCCTGGTCCGTACATCCTACAGAGTGCTTTGAAATGAATTTCAGCGCAAATGTTAAGATGCCCCTCCTTTGCTAATGTTTGTTTGGTGCAGACAGACGGTGCAGCAGTGAAATGCATCTGCTCCAGCTGCTCTGTCCTCTCGCTGCTTTGCGAGTGACATTGCATGGGAGAGAGGCAAGCGGCTGCATAATAGAGGCCCCTGTGCATTAGCCTGATAATCTATTATTCTTACCAAAAAAAAAAAAGAAAAAAGTATTTTTACATTGGTCTCCGGGCAGGATGTTTTGTGCCCTTTAGATTTGCAGCTATTTGCAGGTGCTGATGTGTTCGCTTTCAATGGCTGTGAATGGCCTTGAGTGCACTTCTCCTGTGTAATGGCAACTTGAACAATGAGAAGGACTGCCGCTGCACAGCCTAATGGTCTAATGTATGTATGCGGGGACAATATTGAGAGGGACTTTGTGACTACAGACAATGGAGACTTTTTTTGCAAAAATACGGAGGTTAAGAGGTATTTAGTGTAAACATACCGCTTCCATGCATTACCTGTTTCCATTTTAAAGTTAAATATAAAAGGCTTGTGGAGGAAGTTTCAAACACGGCCTCGTTCTGAGAGCTGTTAACTATTAATTAACAAAATGAAAACTATTAACTATTAATTAACAAAATGCTAACCAGAAAAACCTGGCACACATCTTAACAACATTCCAACTAAGCGCACACATTCAGACCTCTTTAATAACAAAACGAATCTGTACCTCGAGTTGCTCGCTTTTCCTTTCCGTGCAACATTGCTAATTAATGACTGAAAACTATTCGTGCTGTTTTAGTAGTCACGGTGATAATAGGACCAACCATTAGAGCAGAAGTTTATTTCCCCGGAGTGTGACTCACTTTTACTGCACATTGCATCTACAAGGCATCACCGATACTCGGCACAGAGCGCAGGAATATTTGCAAAGAGCAAACAATAATGGATGGTGATGATTGCCGGCAAAACGTCAAATAACACTTGACAGATGCCTTTAGGGAGTTGAAACACTCAAATGAAGTGCTCGCTTGGCCTCTAATAGTCATGTAACTTTCTGAGGAGTGGCCATCAAATGAGTCAAGTGTGAAAACAAGCAGCTTACAGTCATGCGGTTTGTGAATTAACATGTTTACATTTAGGAAATGAATGAGTAGGCATCTCAAATCTAATGATAGCAAAAAGAAGCAACATTTCTACCCACTAGATCGACATGAAATAAGATCTATAAACACAATAAATTATTCCATCTGACAGATGTATATTTATATGATGTTATGATACATAAAATCCCCCGCACCAAAAATGACAGAGTGCATGAAATTCTATTCTATTCTTCTCATTGCTAATTTCTAGTTGCTGATCATAAAACGGCCACGAGAGTGCGGCCAATACTGGAATCGGCTGCCGTCGTGAGAACCAATACCTTAAAATAAGGCCTGGTATCAGCCTGATACCAATACCTGGTATCAGTGCTCGCCCGTCACTATTCTAGTGTACATGAAAGAAGCAATGTACAATGTTTTAATGTTGGTCATGGTAATTGGAGAGTGAAAACGACTTCATATTTTGTCTGCAGGGATAGAACTCAGCTTTACTTGTTGTGTTTTCGGCAGCTACCCTTTTGGATCTCAACATGAGTCAATCTTTTTTCACAGAAATTTACCAACATCCTTGCTTGGTAAAACAAGCACATTGTAAAGTCAGGTTTCCACTCAAGTTCAGTTTAGTGTGTTGCTGTACATTTTTTTAATAGATTAAAATTCCTACTGAACTGAAATTGACCATACTTGTATTTAAAACAGATGATGGGATATGTTGTGACATTCTTCTTTTCTTTTATGTCATGAATGTGTGTATTCTTACCAAAAGTGAACGGGAAAATGACTACCCATGAATTGCTACCAAAAACTTGTTGAAGCCACTGATTGTAAAAAACAAAAACAAACAAACCCATAACTAAAATAAAGAAACTATTTTAAAAATCATCTTAAATTCAAGTAACACATACAACAGTGATAATGTTTCAACTCCACATCAGCAACATTATGTCACTGCAAGCTTTGCATTAATCATACTGATGTTTTTTTCACCTTTAGTGAGTCAGGTCAAAATGGCATTTTGCGGCTTAAAACGTTCACGTCAACCGCAATGAATAGCACGTAGCACGGGGGAGAGTGCGGCTCAATGCAAATTAAATGTCCCGTCCTTTGAGTGGCCTGGCTTATGTAAGTGACTGCTGCTGCTGATGCTCTTGTTTTGTCTCTATCACTGCATGCTAGGTCTTCCATCCCTGCATCTTTTCTCCCTACAGCATTTATCTGAAAGCCCCAGGTTTCGCTCTCTCGCACACTAGCTCCATCCTAAATTACAGAGTGCAGGAGGGGGGTGGGGTGGTTTGGGGGTGTACCTGACTCCAGCATCCCTCATTCTCTGTGCCACCTTGAAAACAACACCCCAATTCATTTCATTGTCTTCATATCATCACATCACCTTAAATGCACGCATAAGCGTGTAAACCAAAGGTGGCAGCTCATTTTTGTTGTTGTACTTGTCTTTCAAAATAAGGATTAGGACCCAAATCCCGCTGCTCTTTTTGTCTACGCATGTTCAGCTCATCTTGTCTCATCCATCCCCGCCTCCATCCACCGCACCAGCGCAAGGCTTTTTGCACTGACTCCTTCACTGTGTCATAGTGCTGCTTTTTTTTTTTTTAAAAGACAATTGGGCCTTACAATAGAGACAGAAGAGAAAGGGGGGGGGGGGGGTGAAATGCGACAAAGGTGACAAACTAGGTTGAATCCAGTCACTTAATGACACACAAGGTGGCTGTAAAGGGGGCTTCTTAGCTTACTCGAGCACCTCACAGTTAACACCGAGACAAAAGATGTGATGACACCAGGCATTATTTCATCCCCTCTTCGCTCATACATTGTCTGGTGACAGGATTGTGTGCATGCCTCCACACACTCCACTTGTGTATGCACTTGCAAACGTGCGCACCCATTAGACGGCCAGAAAAAGGACACGGCCGAGGCTGGACGTGGAAGACGTAAAGAAAAGGCTCTTACCTCCAACATTTCAGCTGCGCTACACCCGGTCTCGTTTCATCCTTTTCCTCTCTGTCGACTCCCTCCCCTTCTCTCCCCATGGCAGCATTTTTCTGCTATCTATCTCCACGCTCGGGCTCGCTCACCTCCTCCTCCTCCTCTACTTCGCTTAGTTCCTCCTGTCTGCTGCACTCTTCCTCTGTCCCAGAATAAATAAAAAAACGGTAAACAATACCACACACTTCCCAATTTGTCTGCCTTTTTTTTTTTTCTGTTCGCTAAGTCAAGAGGCAGGTTGATGTGTGCTGTCCTCCTCCCTCTCTCTCTTGTGCTGATTCTATTCCATTCACATCACACTAAAGCCAACCCCCTCTTTCTCCTCCTCTCTCTCTCTCTCTCTCTCTCTCTCTCTCTCTCTCTCTCACACACACAAACACACAGCTTAGTCCCAGTCTCCTCCCCCCTCCCGGTCTCCTTGACAGAGTGGCAGCAGTGGTCAGCTGGAGCCAAAAAAGAGAGCTCATAAATGCAAATATGTGATTGGTGAGATGTGTATATATTCAAATGACAAAAAGGACTGACACGATGATGTAATGTTGTGTCAAATCCTGCAGCCAGCAAAGCTACTTTTTTTCCTACACTGCTTATTTATGCAATTACTCATTCTGACACGTTACCAACATTTCATTTAAATCTCGATTGCTTCCACTAAAGTTGTTTTAATACATGTATGTTAGTTTATTAGCAGGATTATTTTACTTTTATAATCTTTGGGGTGGGACCAACAAACCACAACCCCCAAAAAATAAGACAGGATCAAGATTTATTTTCTTAACAAGATTCTTCAGATTTTTTAGTTATTATGATATACTGTATATATCTTACGGATAAAGTGGTGGCATTAGCATCAGGTGGGTATTTATGAACTAAGGTGCTGAACTGTGCGTACCCATTCTAGTTTTCTATGACATTTCTGGACAGACTAGATAAAGGCTAAAATGGGGCAGAGTTGAAAATAGTGTGCGTGTGTGTGTGAGAAAGAGACTGTTTGTTTGGAGCTACCTCTGTGTACTCCCCAAACGTAGCGGCTGACATCATTACAAACAATCAAACTGCTTGAAGACAATTAGAGCATTGGGTCTGGACAACGTATTTTCTAGGCATCCAAGTTTCTAGCTATATCTTCCTGAAGAAAAAAAAACACTTGTTAATCTTAAATTAAACATTTAATGATATTCCACTGAGGGAGGGGGGCACAGTGTCCAGCACCCAACCCCTCCTCCGCCTTAATTACTGTACGCAGTCCCATCCTGGTCACACCATATGGCTGTTGTGTGCTAGCAGGTCAGCAGCGCTGGTCAAGCGCTGAGCTGCGTGGGGGGGTTAAAGGAGGTTAGGGGGCAGGGAGGGGAGTGTGTGAGGGAGGTTGTGTTGTTGGGGCCGTGAGTGTCATGAACAGATAAGAACCATTTTAAAAAAATAAAAACACATGCTTGGGTTGATAGAAGCCAAAAAGTTTTAAAACAGTCATACCGTAGTATGGGTTGGATGTCAGTAGTAGCTTCAATCTGAAAGAAAAAATAAATAAATAATGAATTAATGTAATTGATTTTTGATTGCATTATTGCTACCTGCAATATAATTTGCATTGCTGAAATAACTAGAATAGCATTTTAATTGACATAGGATATTGCATCATAATTCCTGAACGCTCAATTATGTTGTGAATCTTGTTGCGAGATGATACATTATTAGGTTCCAACATAGCAAATTTTTATATCAAATTTTGATATTTTTTTCACTTTCAAAAATTGATGAAAACTGGTCAGTATGGCTGACAAAAGACAGACAGCAATATTTGAGGACCTGTAGGAATGTTTGCTATTTAGTACATGTCACACCAATATTGGTGAGAAGAATGTTCATATTTGTCTGGGCTACAGGATAAGGTGACAAGACCTAATTGAAATATCCCAACACGTGGGAAATGCATTATTGTCCAATGAAACCAAATTAAAACATTCCCAAAAAAAAAAATCTATATGTTATGTGCCTATTGGTAGGCTTTGTTAAGAAGGAAATTATGAACAGTTCCATATAACTGTCAGTGTTGGCAGAAAACCAATTGTTTCTACTAAACAAGTCAGGAAAAGCCTACTTGAACATCTGAACTTTATTTCTCTATTACTTATTTATGGAAGGTGAGTGCCGACTCCCTTTAAGATGGGTTGGAATATGATCGACTGAATCTAAACAGTCACATCATCATAAATGGGTGAGCACACACTTGTCCAACCAAATAACCTCAGTTATTGACTTTTCTCTTTCAATTGAGCTGTCCCGTTTATAGGTTACAATAATGGTGTAAAAAGGCTTGAAATGAATCATCTTGATCAAATTTTTTATCACAAAACCCTGACAGTTGAACGGGAATGTGAAGTGTTAATCAGAATTTAGCATGATTGTCTTTGTGTTTCAATCCTGTTATTGTATTGGATCTTATTAGATTGTAGAAATCTTTAAAAAGGGCCTCAACTGAGTGTTCTTCCTGATTGAGATGTTTGCAAATGGATTTAATATAAAATGGCTGATTACTTACTAATCCTGGATGGATCCTTAAAAGAAGCAGAATATAATCTGGCATCTGTCAGAAAAGATACAGAATGCATTTCTTGGACAAGATGAGTAGCTACTGCCGAGGCCCAAGCAAAGAGCTATATTGCGTACGAGACGACACGCGAGCCTCGACCCTCCAAAGGCATTCTTATGAAAGGAACACTTCAAACTTGCCTTTGTAAAGGGAGCGGGGAAATCATTTTTAATTAAAATCAAAATTAATATCGAACAACGAACGATACGCTAATTTGCTTTTACACAACGGGCTCATTGGTAACCAGCTGAATTCATTCACACGAGGAAATAAAGCCGGCTTATAAAAATACTTATTAGAAGAACATTTATACTTATAAGTGATGAGTCAACGTCCTGTTCGCTGTTAAATTTGATTATTATACCACTTGACAGAAGTCACAGAAGCCACATATGTGTAAGGTTTGTACTATAGCAAATTCTGTATGTAAACACGCTACCGAATATTAAGAAAAATGCTGCCACCTGATGGTGATTAAGCAAAGGGCGTAAATCAATGCTTGTGCAATGCTCCCACCTGGTGGTCACTTGTCATACTGCAATTACGGACATGACGTGACAGATACATTTATTCTGACACAAATATTACGCAGGCTCACTCACCGTTCAAATGACGCTTTCTTTCATTTTCCACAGATATCCAAATGAAAACATTTGTTAAACATGAGAAATGAAGCTTAAAATGGCAAAAATACGTTAGACTTTCAATTCGTTTCTATCAAACAATTGTGTTCCAATTGGATATACTGACATTTCAAGAGTAAACTCCACATCCTTTCTGAAAAGCATAACACACACCTAATATATCACGTTTCTTTTCCTAGAGTGCAGTTACTTTACAGTATGTTTTAAAAAAAAAACTAGACAACTGTACACAAAATGTACATTAATCTTTAGCAGTTCAACATGGCTTGTATGTTGGGTATACAATCAAATCCGGTATGGAGTCCTAAAATATGGATGTGATTTATCTCATTGTACATCAATATGGATGACTGATCAAGACCAAAAAAAAACAGCATTAGAGATGCATAAAACTCTTCAATATAAGGATAATCGGTCCAGAAAATAAATGAATGAATGAGGAAATTGATTGTTTTCTTTCCATTATTGAATCATAATATATTGTCTATCCTGATGCTTTTAAATTCAGACAACGAAATCTGCTTTAATAGTAGTTTTCTAACTTTCTGAGGAGTTTGGTGACTCAGTTCATGAAGTGAGTATAACAGATTTCAATAGCCAACATGAGAGGGACAGTTGAGCAGCATCAGAATTATTACACTAAAATACACGAACATCAATTTTAAAAAAGTATGACAGGAGGATGTTTACTACTCAAAACAAGGCATGGAGACGATTTAGATTAAATTTCATGAACACTGTATTTCATTAATACATTTAATTTTGGAAGAGAGTCATTGTAGATGTAGAAATATCCAAAAATGCTCTAACATTAAATGTTGAGCATGTTTGTAATTTGCCGTACACTATTTCACACCCTTGAATTGCACTCAGTGTAGTTTGGGCAAGTTGATCATGTCCACAAGAGAGGGAGTGTGGTAGGTTTTGAAAATTGTTCACTAGTCTCTTGTCGAGTCCCAATATACAGTATCGAACAGATATTCACAATAAAAGCTTATGCATGTTTTTTTTACTTGTCCTGCGTTGGAAAAAAAGGCTTCTGTATTGCGAAACCATTGTGATCCCAGCTGCATGTATGCTGTCCAAATGGCCTCAAGAGAATTTACCACTTGCCCCTCTTGCTCCAGTCCTTTGGAGTGAAATGAAGACATTTTGGATCTATGCGCGTGTGTCTCTTCTGCATGGCTCTTTCATGTCCATCCACAATGTCTTCTGACAGAGTCAAGATGTACTGGCCCTTCAATAGGAAGAACACAAATTTAAAAAAAGAATGTCACTTTATAGTCTGGACGGAATTACGTATTATTACAAAAAGGTCAATCAATAATTACTTGATTCGTTAATATTTGGGGAGTTCCACTTTCAGATTTTGAAATTAATGTTGCATTTGAAAAGTATGTGTTTTATAATATTAAATCACTTTATGGACGAATATAAAAAGATTCAAAATTAAACAATTATTTTAACATGACAGTTAATCTTTTTACTAGTACTAGTAATTAATGCAAATAGGTTGACCACTCACCTTATAATAGTTGATCAAGTTGAGGTACTGCAGTGTTGAAATAACATCTTCTTTCTTGACACTTGTTATTTCACTGATCTCACTGAGGAAAAGTAAAAAATAAAATAAAAAAGACAAAGAAAAAGGCAGTTGTGAAACTTTCCTTGACAATCAAAATTAAAACAACCAAATTACAACGCTCATATACTTGATGGTGATCTGCGGCCGCTCGCCATTGTCCGGTTTAAGATCCATAAGAATCTCTAGGATGGTCTGCGACCAGTAGGAGCGATAAGACAACAGGCCGAGGTCCGAGAGGGGCTTCTCCGGCGTGCCCGTCTTTCCTTCAACCTTGGACAGCTCGTAACCTGCAGGACAGATGATGAGGTAAGGTTTTGGGGAACGTGTCTTTTTGCTCAACACGCTCTAACATGCACTCACTGAACTCGATGAGTAGCTTCCCGTAACCTCGCCGCTGATAAGGAGGCAATGTCAGGATACAGGCTACGTTATAATCCTCTGTTGACTCTTTTTCCTTTAAAAGAAACATGAAAACCTAATTAGGACTGTGTCTGTGTAGTTGCAAGTGGACTGCACATGAACACACATGTACCTTAGAGAAGTATCCCACTATGTGGAAGCCTTTGGAGTCATATTCCGTCATTACGTAGAAGAGGAAAGGGTCTGTGTCGTAGTACAGGGTTTTGTGGTCCAGGAAACACTTTGCAAGTAAACACAGGTTCTGGGAATAATTCTATTAAAAAGAAGAAGAAAAAGGGATGACTCAGCTATGTCAAAAATGAAGTTGAAGAGTAGCAAATGAAACATCCAAACTAACTTTGTTTTTTCTGCCATCAATCTCAAAGAACGAGATGGTTCCTTTGCGATAGATCTCGTTGCCTGGAGGATGTCTGAGGTTACATTTTGTCTGATCAAAAAGACACAAACAACAAAATGACTAAACCAGCAAGAATTGCAAGACTCAAGCAGTTTTGTAAAGACGTTTTGTTTACCAAATGTCTCTGCAGACACTTGAGACTTTTGAGGTACTTGAGGCAGAATTCACAGAGGTAGAGAATGGGCAGCGACGTAAGTTCCTGTGGGTACGGGGAAAAGTACCACGGCTTCAGCCGGTGACGACCGAGTTCTATGCACTCGATGTTTTTCATTCGGGTGACGATGTCGTCATGGCTGCGGTCCGACACCAGGCTGCCTGTCATGCGGGGTGCAGACGGGATGCCATCAGAACTGTCCTGTGAATCCTGGGAACAAAAAACACGGACATTAGACAAAAGCATGTCTGCTTTTGGGGACATAAAAAAAACACACACACACACACAAAAAACAAAAGCTGATTCATCAAATGAAATATCTATATCTGGATTTCTTTGCGCAACATGTAGAATCACAGTGGTTGTACATGTTACCAGAAAGACTAGACTTGGACCCAATGGGGCAGAGCAACACACAAATTTCAATAACAGGAAATCAAAACAGACCTCTGGTGGTGGTAGAAAGACACTGGCACTTTGAGGCTTGTTATACTGCAAAACCTTTATCATCTAGCAGAGAAAAGACACAAAAAAAACACGGGCTGATTTGTATTTTACACTCTCAACACTTTGCTTATTGGGGCGGATGGATATCAGTTTGTCATTCGAACATTGTTGGAGAATATTCAAAAAGGGTTATCAGGAATGATACATTGAATGTATTTTATATATGCAAACAAAATAACGTTTTTGCAACAGCTGAATTTTCAATAAAGCTCTTATTTTGCAGGGGGTTGCGCAAGGAGTACTTAATATTGTTAGAAGTAGAGAACACAGTGTCTGCATTTATAAAAGACTCAATATTTGGCATTATAAGGTTAAGAAAAGGGGCTGTGCGTAACAATGCTTGAAAAGATTTTGTTTCAAATATTTCTGGTAGCAATGAGGCATGGAAAAACTCGTTCTCATTTGATCACAGATGATGTGTAAACTACAAAATGTAATCTTCTTTCCCAGCCCTGTGACCATTCATCTTTAGGTGAACAAAGAAGGATTAAAAAAAAAAGGACTACATTTTACTTTTACTTGAGCTATATTATTCCACAGTAACAGTACTCTTACTTGGGAGCAATTTCTGGCTTCTCTACCCACCTTTGCATGTAGAAACATGATCCATGGAGGCACTTAATGCGCCCAGATTCTGAATCGCCTCTAAATTAATCATCCAAGTACAGCTATTATCTTCCATCATGGCTGACAGCAGCATTTTTTTCACTGGTTAAAAATTACAGACAACCAACATGCGTGCAAAGTGGTTGTATGTAAACGGAATCACACTTGAACTCCATACCTCGTCAGTGGGTCCACAATTAGCTTTCCTCTTCCTGCCGGGCTGAGAGGGGATGAGTCGTCGAGCAGTTCCATTCTTCATAAAATAACAATGGTGTTATTTATGCAAATGAAGTCTTGAAAAGAGTTACACAAGATGGATTGATCATTACTGTCGTAAGGGAAGAAATCTGGTCATGGTCTTCTCGGGTCTTGAAGGTGTTCGTCTCTCTGGCGGCAGGGTAAACGGCAGCCGGAGAAGCCTCGGTTGAAGTTGGCAGGGAGGGCACTGGGGGGGCCGGCGGCGCCTGCGGCACCAGAGGGACCGGCTCCACTTTCCTCTTCTGCAGTGAACAAAAGATGTTACGACGGTTGGCTTCATTCGTGTGTGTGTTTGCAAACAGCTGGCGACACAATGAGATGTTGGCCCCTTTTAGTTGGTATCAAGGAGTACAACCTGCAGCTTATGTGAGCTGAGAATGAGTCTGACTCATGGCCACAGCTTATTCAATCATGTAGCTTAATTAGTTTTGTTTGTCTTTGGGTTAAATGGAAATTGCACCTTATTTAAATCTGGTATTTTGACACGTTAGACACAGGTCAGGCACACTTGAAAAAGGATTACAACGTATGCAAAAAATGTATCTTCTCTGGACTAAAATGAAAAACATCACATACATGATTTATGCTATTCAACCAAGCTGCTTTTATACATGTGATTATCATAAAACATTTGTCTGAATATAGGCTCCTCTCATAACAACAAAAGATCCAGTGTTTACTAGGAGCTGTACAGACTATTTAACTGAAGTACTCTCAAATCACATTTAGAGTGTGATGTTGACTAGTCGCCAACCATGTGTTTTTGGCTTGAGGAGGAGGCAGTTGCTTGTTGCAACAGATGAACATTCTGAATGAAATTAGTCCATCACCTTAATTGACTGAAATTGTCTTCTATTTCTTTATGCGCAGCTTTGTTAAGTGAGGCTGAACCAGTACCAGGATTTTGAACACTTTTTGACCCACAATATCGAAATGGAAGAAAAGTGGGGAATTACACAAAGAGGTTGATGATAATTTGCAAACACTGTAAATTCCCACAATTCAAAAGCGTCTGGTGTGGTATTCCCAAACTGAGAACAGGCTTCTCCGAGCATTGCTGTCAATATAGTTTAGCGCAAAGCATAACATTCTACTGTGATTTGAACCTGGATGATCACCATGGCTGTTTCCATCAGTGTAGCCTGACCCCGTGTACAGTATAACGCATGTTAACACCAGGAGTAAACAAGGTCTTTTGCTCTTTGGGTAATGGGTAAATTCAAGTTGTACCGGAGTGGGGAGGGTTTTGCCTCTGGAAGGAGCTGTGGCAGATTGTAGGTTGAGATCTAGACTCTTCCTCTGAATTGAACAGAAAGGAAGAGAAGCAGGTGGCATTAAAAAAAATTCTTGGCAAAGGCAGGAAATAATGGTCTTCCATTCAAACAAAACATTTTACTCATAGCAATGATAGCGATACAGCAAGTATAACAACATCAAGTAGTAAAGACTTGTAAGTCAACCGGACAACCAATAGAGGAACCATCTCTTAATTCGCCAACGAGTTCATCAAAATTGAAGGAGAGATTTAACCTTACAAGTATTTACTTTACGATAACTTCTAACAACATCTCCTGCAGTCAATTTTAGAGAAGGAAATAATCAATTAATGGAACAAGGAGGAAAAAAAACTTGTGTGGAACTGAGACCGCAAATAGCCACTGCACTCTTTTTTACTGTAGACTAAAAACAAATGAGTTTTCAATGAAAAGATGAACAAGAAATAGACATTTCAGCTTTAAAAGATAGCACCTCTTTTTTAACCGTACATCAGCACCTAATATTAATGTGAACAAATGTATTGAAAATGTGACTGTCAGGTGAGTTTTGTTGACAATGTATGCCTCATAAACAAAATATTGTGACAGGAAAAAAATATCTGACTAAAGACAAAATACAACAACAACAAAAAACTGCACATAAAAGGTATACAAAAGAGCTCTAAATCAGTTTCAAAATAATCTTTAAAAAACAACAACAAATCAACAAAATACAACTCAACTGTATTTGGCCAGTGAATAATTTGCGTACCACTAGAGGGAGCCCGAGTACCACCAGTGGTACTCGTATTACATTCTGACCATCACTGACCTTAGGGTCTCTTAAAAACCGAATGGCCTAAATTTGAGCAGCAAATGCACAATTAAAAATATTGATGGGAGATATTTTTATTAATATTTAGTGCTCCAATGAAGAAAATATATGCACTCACTACTTCTCGTTCAGGTGAACTGGGGCGGGAGCCTGGAAGACCATTCTTGGTTGGGGTTTTTGCTTCCTTTTTCGGAAACTGGAGTTTCTTCATGTCCAGCCTGTCTGCTGTGACCCACTCATCCAGACGTTTGTTGACTGTCAACAAATGTTTTACACAATTTAGCCATCTCAGTGGTTTGAGACAGCAACAAAGATGAGCCAAAATATACTCACAGTCAATGTAGTGAACATAGTAGAGCTTTCTCCCGGAGACTTCCTTCACACTTAAAATCTCAGCCAATGCTAGACAATAAAGAAAAGTAAACATAATAATAATTTCATAAGCACTGTTCCTAAAAAAAAAGATGAAGCTTTCTTCTTCTTTTTTTCCAAATGAATGGAAATAGAAATGGAATATAAAGATTTGGGGGGCGTTTTTCCTTGTTTTTTGTAGCTCCACAGTAAATACAGGCTCTTTTCATTATTGGAAAACAGGAGTGTATGCTAAATCAGAATATAAAAAAACAAACTTGGACTGGATGGCGCGAGTGTCAAAATAACTGTGATGCTGACACACAAGGAGACGTGTAGCCGATACTTAATACGTAAAATAATCCTCTAACTAGAAATATCAAGATGAAATACCACCACAAATAACACAGACCAAACGTCATACGATATCGATTACTTGCAATTAATATATTTATATGCAATATCAATACTACCTTGTCATGACTATTTTTTGTAAATAGAATTCCGGTTAGAGTTGGCTAATTGAGACATAAACGCGTTTAGGATGTACCGATTCTGTGATGGTTATTACGGATTTGTAACAACAGGCCGGGGTGTCTTAAAAACAACTGAGGTTCGCTAGTTAGCATTAGCTCGTTTAGCATTCAGAAAAACAAGCGAACAATGCTTACGCCACTCGTCTTCGTGTTCCTGGTTCTTACGTAGAACGGGAAGGCGGCAGCCCTCGACAATCTCAACCTGTCGGAAGAAATGCGTTCATTTTACACCTGGAGTGTGGGCAACTAATGAAAAATAACAGTACATCGCTAGGATACTCACCGATGATCCGCTGTCGGCCATTTTCGTCATCCTTGCGAGCTGGAGCGGGGTGTTGTGGGAAAATGCCGGTCTACGTCAAAGGTAAATAAACCAATCAAGAAATACTCTGACAGCGTGTGCTGTGAGCGGAAGTCGGTAAACGAAATAGGAAATGACATGAGGCTTTATCAAATACGTAAAATTATGTTGGCAAACTATAGTAGTTGAAGTGAGGTAATTAATTGACACCTTTTACCACAAATGATAAAATAAAATAAAAAATCTTATCAAAATGTATTATTTTTATTTTCATCGTTGCCACAATGTTATGGAAAAACAGCTGTTAAGTTATTGTATTCAAGAAAAGATTATAATAAAGTCCAGATTGTATGTGGAAAAACTTCAAATTACAAATAAATACAGTATTACAAATGACAAAATCGTGATATTATGGGAACAATGACACGTTTACAGCTAATAAAGTTGAAATATTATGGGAGGAAAAATACCTGACACTACCTGAATACTACATTTAATATATAACAAAAAGTAAGGAGGGGGATAAAAAAAATAGATAACAATATAATCGTTTTAGGCTCTTACAT
Organism: Vanacampus margaritifer; assembly: GCF_051991255.1. Lineage (NCBI taxonomy): Eukaryota > Metazoa > Chordata > Actinopteri > Syngnathiformes > Syngnathidae > Vanacampus > Vanacampus margaritifer. The sequence goes on along the minus strand of NC_135447.1, from coordinate 9,073,204 downwards.
GAATTAGTAAATAAGTAAAAATTTTATTAGTAAAAAGTTGAGAATTTTAAAGATTCAATGAGATCTTGTATATAAAAGGTAAATAAGTGTTGTACCAAAATAAAAGTTTAAACCCAAACAGTTCTCAATTAAATGTAAATGTTTAACTGTTTAAATAATTAATATTTATTGCTTGAACAAAAACTTAAATGTAAATGTAACCACTAACTCACTGTGCTGATATGTGTAATTCCTGTGAGTAAAACACACTGATTACAAGCAATGGCAAAGGTTATAAATGATCTTTATTATAAGCATTAGAACAGCTTTAAGGATACAGAACTACAATTTTTTCAAATGAAAATGAAAACTAACATTAAATGATGCACAAATTATATCAGACAAAAATCAGTCCTCTCAAATTTGTACATACGGTAACCATAGACAAATAAATCACACATGACAAGGAGTCTGGTGACTTTTCAAAACTGTCAGGGCTAATAGTAACATGACAACTAAAAGTGTGTCAAAAGACATACTGTCAGACTTAAACATGCGCTGTTACCCTCCAACTTTCAAAGTCCCTTAATACTGTTGATTTGATATGTGATGTGATTCAAAGTACCCAAGAGTGCTACAGAATAACAATTTTAAGAAAATGCCAATTTAAATTCGATAGGAACAGTTTATATTGTAAAGAAATGTGTCAGTGAAAGCCCCCTCCCCTTTTTTCTGCAGTGTTTTTTTTTTTTTTTAAACATGTTGCAGAGTCACCAACCAGCTCTGGGTTTTGATCTAATTTGAGGATGGTAAAAACGCTTATCTGTTGTGTTGGCATTGGAAATGACTATGCAATATTTCCTTTTCAGCCACAATTTCCTGCACTTGAGAGGCAATTATCTTGACAGGATATGGCATTAAAGGCAGTACCTTCCCTGTGGCATTAGCAGCATTTAAAGTAGCATCGGCATTATATTTGAGTTGCATTGTTTATGCCCTAACCCCTGTAAAGCATCCACTAACATGCACATTAAAATGCCTTTTACTGAGCAGTCACATAATAATAATAATAATAATAATAATAATAATAATAATAATAATAATAATAATAATGAGATGTGTCATTTAGAGCAACATTTAAGTTAGTATTGCACACAATGCCATTGGCATTAAATTAAAGTGCTTCAATAAAGTTTGTGTTGTAAAACATACAAGTGATAGTTGGGTGGGATGTTGGACAATCAAATGTCACAATGTTTTCTATTGCTATTAATAACACAACTAAGCCCCCTGCTACAGTATTATTTTCCAGAAAGGGAGTTACAATTCTTATCATACCTCTTAAATGAACCACCATGTACAAAACAATGCACTTCACTGGCTGCTGTCAGATAAAACAGTCATAACCACCTTCTCCCTCCACACTTTTCACCTGAAAATAATGAATTACATATCCTTGCCCTCTTTCATTGGTCGCATTTCACAAAAAATCTTTTGCCATTTTTCTCTCCTTCATAGCTTGGATTTTTCAGATTTCTTAGGTTATATTTATGCCATCCCCATGAACATGGCAAGATGCATACATTTCCAAGTAGCACTCATCAAACTTGAAGCTATAAAAAATAAAATATAATACAAATAAATAAGATTCTAAAACATATACTGAAAAGTGCATTGTATTTTTCACAGCATAACATATCCACTGTACAATCATTGATTATATGTCTACATTATTTTATACATTATAATTAGGATTACTAAGTAGCATAGATTGAATAAGAAATATTTCATAGCAAGTCTACAGGAAAATAGTTGCATTGCCCTGAAACAAGGATGCGTGTGTATGTATGTATGCATGTGTGTGTAATTGTGTGAGTGTATGTACGTATATGTGTGTGTGTGTGTAAGGAGACAGACAGACAGATCAACATGTATGGTGATATAAGTTATGTGCGCAAACATCCAGCACTGAAGCAGACAAAGCTTGTATCATTCTAGTTCAGAGGCACACAATCAGCCCAGCCAGCATTTCAAGTATCGAGCATTGTTTTGGAAAACGCACATCAGTCAGACATCGGCAATGCTGAATGATGGAGAGAAGAAAAGGTAATTCCATCATAGCTGATGGAGGAGGGGGAGGCGAAAGAATCATACAAGTACTTGCTTCAGAAGAGTAACAGCGATTAGACGAGCATCTTTTTTTTTTTTTCCCGGACCTCAGCTACTGCACTTTTCCTAAGTGCAGCCAGTTCATTTAGGATAGCCCTGTGCATCAGTCTGGAAGCAGCAGTCATGCCTGTTTTCTCCAAGGTTGTCTCCATGCTTCCTGGATGCCTCCCCGGTACAAACAAGTAGTTATTGTCCTGGCAGCAAATGAGTAAGACTCACTAATGACATCTTTACAAATCCTTCATCCGATCATTCATGTTCGTAGTGTGCCATAAGGCGTGTGAAAATGAACCAATCACGGGGAGGGAAAGTCATTCAGTGGCAGTTGGTGTGTTAGGATCGTATCCCCAAAAAGAAGGTTTCAAGGAAAGTGGGAAGCTGACAAAAGGTCTGGCACTTGAAGTTTCCACTTTTCCTGGTTTCAACAGGAATGTATTCTTCTTGAAATACGGGAATCAGGATAAGTGTTTCAATTAAACACCAATCACCGGATCTCCTGTCAATCTAGGATTACTATCTAGGCATTGAGAGGCAAAAAGTACTTTATATGCCATTTCCCTTAAATATACATTCCAGATCCTTAGTTTAATTAAACATGCTTTCTGTATCTTTCATCATGGTTCATATTTATGATGAAGATGAACAGGACGGTGACGATGATTGTAGACAGAATCCAAGCTGGAGGACAATTTATGAGGGAAAGAGTACAGGAACCATTCATGAATAACAAGCAGTTTCGTGTTGAACTGATATTTGACCAGTCGCGCTCCTCAACGCTCAGACTTGACTTTGTACCGCAGGACAAAGTAAGTGGCCAGTCTGAGAACCAGGAAGAAAACCCCTAAGACCATGAAGTCTACATAGAGCTTGGCATCCTCCACATCCAGCAGTTGCAGGACCTCCTCTGGCTTTTGAAATTTACACACAAGACCCGGACATTCAAGCTCAGTGCGGTTCATCCCGTAGATGGAGAGTATCACTCCCTCAAAGCCATACCTGGAAGTGGCAAAGGTGTCTTTAACACTTAAGGATTAGTCATAATAAGTTGTAAAGAAATCAGAACATACCTGACATAAGATACATAGGAGCTCCACTGCAGGTATTTTGGAATGGTGTCAAAATTTACAAAGAAGCCAGAGAACAGGAGCACAGGTATAGCTGTTACCGGACCGACGAATGTTGCCACCTGTGGAAAAACATTATATAGCATTCACAGCTTCTAAGGCAGTGGTCTACAATCTGCGGCTCTAGAGCCACATGTGGCTCTTTCGTACACCTGTTATGGCTCTCTGTGACATTGAAAAAATAACAAAGCAATATTTCTATTTCAATTTGTCCATCTTTCAAATCTACATTTAAAGCTTATGTTATACTCTAGTAACATGTAAAGTGCACACTTGGCGGCCAGATTCATTGCACTATTCCACCACCGATAGGCAAAACATGGCTAAATCCAAGAAGAAGAAAAAAAGCTTCTGAAGAAAACAAAGAAAATTCTTTGAGGGGGAATCATCTCGGCAGTTTTGTATGCTATCAGGAGTAAGGTGGAGAATAATAAAGATACTTCTTTGATTAGTCTGGTTTTATTTTGGTAACAAGCTTATGTCCCAGGTAACTCTAAAAAAAAAAAATGGTGCACTCTCTCCGTTTGTCTGAGTCCCATTTTATAGGGCTGGAGAATGCACAGCTAATGTTACTTCTTGATTACAGACACCAACCTGGTCTTTTTTCATCCAAAGCATGCAGGTCACAAATCTAACAGCTACAGATGTTTACTTATCGTGAGAAAAAAATAATAATTTCCTGTGCGTATGTGCTTTTTAAATTGCTGGGTAAACCCTAAAATCAGATTATCCATTGGTATCTTTGCTATGTGATTGATCTGTGTCCAACCCTACGCCTGAGGCAGTGCAGTAAGCAAAGACTCCAATTGAACCACTGGTCAACTCTCAACCTTCGTAGTGGAATAAATCAAAAAATTTTTTTACGTCTATAGCCATCTATGGCAGTGATTGTGTTAAGTTTGGCTTTCATTTGACGAATACGACGTAGACTCAACTAGACTTTGGCTATTTAATTTGGAAATTCAATTTTGTGGTCACTGTAGCAGTTCATAGAGTTCATAAATGCAAACACACAGTTAAAAATGTATATATACATGTGTGTTATCCTCACTAAGGGTTTCAAGGCTCCCAATGTAGATGGCCAAAATGTCTGTGGGTATTTCAAGTTGCCAACCCCTATTCTAAGGAGATACCAGCTACAAGACATACAGCGGGGCCTTACCTGCAGAGACGTGGATGCAGCGCCAATAAGCAGTCCAAGCGACTGGGCTACCAGGGCTGTGGATGTGGACAAGGCCATGAAGAGCAGGAAGCGACCGGCCTCTGGAGGCTGCTCAGTCATCCAGTACACAATACTGCAGTACATGATTGGACAAATCACCTGTGAAGGAGATAATGCGGGTCAAATCCCAGTGAGGGGCCGATGCATTTCTTTGGGGATCTGATACTGTTACTACAAGACCAATTGCCAGTTACTATGAAAAACCATTGTATGACTTTTGGCTTGACATCTTACCATTGAGTGCCAAATCTATGAAACATTACCTGGAATGGTACGTCCGCCATTGTTTTTGCCAAATAGTACGCCTTTAGGCTGTACCAATAGTTGAGGTGTTCTCTTATAAACACAGACATTTCCAGAGGAACTGTGAAAGCAAAATATCAATAAGTGACATTCCACCCCAACTGGAAGCAAGTCAATATTTCCAGGTGACGGCGAAATATCTTACAGGTGAGAACGGTGGGCATCAGGGCAGCAAACATGAGAAAGAGCATAGAGAAGAAGAGGAAACCCGTGTTGTTGAAGACTTTACTGGCGTCGTTTCCAATGTTGAGATAAAGTAGACCGATCAGCACTCCAACACACAGATGGGACATCACTCTGAGGTGGGTCAGCACCTACGAAACCATTGAGCCCTAACATCAAATACTCAGCACATTTTTCCAGTGTGCAAAACGTTTATAGCTACCATTTAATATGTTATCAGGATGAAAATAAACATTATGATTCCGGGAGGTGGACAATTCGATTGCCATTGTGACTTAAGCAGTAAAATAAATTCATGAATGCACTCTTTCATTCCGATCCCCTCCATATTTGGCGATTTCCCCCTTTGCCAATGCTCTACTGCTCCACAAAGTCTTTAACATCATTGAATTTGACACAGTATATGTTGTTAAAAACGAGCTTTACCGTGTCCCTGCAAATTGTTACGAAGGTTCTTTTGAAGAGGATGCAGAACTGCGTGAACGAACTGGTGGCAAAGCTATGTTTCTCAAGCGTGCCTGTGTCCTGTAAAGAGATGAACGGATGAACGTCAGCAATTTTCCTACAGTTTTCAAATAAATCAGCTTTCGCACAAAACATTTGAAGACAGCAGACAATTATAAAGAAGAAAACAATACTCTATTGTTTAGAGTCAGCTAATGTGTTAAAGCACTCATTTGGCCTAGCGCATGTACAAAAACAGGCGATTAGAATTTCATAGTGCTTATTTTATTAAATTAGTTTATCTAGTTCATAAATCCAATCCGATTAAAATGCAATTTCCAGTCTCGCTATTCTTAGAAGTAAACAAATAAAAAAGAAAATGACTTATCCATTGTTCTGTTTGGTGTACTCGTATACTCGAATTCTACAATCCTATACTCTTCTCATAGATTCCATTGTGTGGTGTAAATGTCAGAATCACTCACACTGTGGACCTGCGAAGGACAGGAAGAGTCACTCTTATCTCTTGAATTCTTCTTGCCCTCCTCGGAGCACAATCCACCCTGGACCGCCTCAAACAGCACCGGGTTCAAGTCTCCGTACTCTCCTGATGCCACCTCGATGACTGGAGAGTGAGAAGACAAACACGTTATGGAAGGTCTGAAAGACGTTCTCACATCAGATAGCGAGCAACAAGACTTTGAACTCACTGAAATCTGCAGGGTTGTGATATGTTGGGCAGTGGAGGCCCAGGTTCTTCAAATAAGGGATGAGGTAAGGGACTGTTCCCTTGTAGATGCATTGACCTTGACTTAGGATGTACAACTAGAAGAAAATATTTACAATGATTTTACACTTGGTCACTAAACATTATTAATGGTGGAATATACATTGCAGGTTTTGTATCAGGTGTCATTAGTGTATTGCTCTAGTCGTGCCCGCCAGCATGCATATGTGGGGAAAAAAGAAAAAAGAAAAGATAAAACAAGAAGCCTAGGGAACATCGCTCATGCTCTCTTTGTCAGATAACATGACTCAGACTTATCTTTGCAGCAGCTAATAGAAAGAAAGCAGTGTGGGCGCTCAGGCTACCTTATCAAACATCTCAAAGAGCTTGGCACTGGGCTGATGAATGGTACAGATGATTGTTCGTCCTCCCTGAGCCAGAGACTTCATGAGGGAAACCACCTGGAAGCACGACGCGCTGTCCAGTCCGCTAGATGTGACACCAAAAAAAAAAAAAAGGCGAATGCATGAATCTGGAATTGTGTGGAGATCATGCAGACTGGAAGAAACGTAATGCTGCACCTGGTGGGCTCATCAAAGAACATGACGGGAGGGTTGTTGACCAGCTCGAGGGCAATGGCCAGTCTTTTGCATTGACCGCCCGAAAGAGAGTTGGTACGTGTTTGAGCACAGTCCAGAAGCCCCAGAGCTGTCAGAATCTCATGCACCTGAAACATATGCAACATGCTCATAACTGTGCACCTTTTATATCATATAATACCCAACTAATGGTCAAATTACCAGTTCCTTTTTGACCTGCATGCTCTCATTGAGTTTCAAATTGGCAGAGACCTAAGGGATGAGAAAACAGCTATGATGCACAGCCATCCATTTCTCTAGTGCAGGGGTCTGCAACCCGCGGCTCTGGAGCCACATGTGGCTTTTTAGTCCCTCTTCTGTGGCTCCCTTTGAATCTCTTAAACAATTAGTAGAAAATAATATTTTTTTTACATATTTAGTTTTTTCGGATAAAATCTGACAATTACCATACAATTTCTTTGGAATTGTCAAGAAAAAAGTCAATTTTTTTTGTTGAAAAGGCAGAAAAGAAAACATTCAAAAAGTAGCAATAAAATGTCCAAAAACAAAATAAAAAAAAAACAAATTGCCATAAAATTGATAGCAAAGAAGGCAGATTTTTTTTCTCAAAAAATAGCCATGAAATGCCCAAAAAAAGGATGAAGAGAGGCAGAAAATTACCATTATATGTCCATAAAATTGCCAAAAATGTCAGACATTAGACAGAACGGCAGAAAAGTCTAAAAATGTACGAAAAACAAAGTAAGGAAATAAAAAATTTAAAAAACGGAAGATGAACAGTAGAAGAAAATGAATGAGTACGTATTAGATGCTGCTGTCATATTTTTGTTTTGTGTTCTGGTGCAGCTCTAATTAGCTCTTGGGCACAAACACACTGCTTCCTTTACCACAATGTTGAAAAGTTTTGAGGCTCCAAACAGGTTTTTTGCTATTTATTTAGCCTCAAATGTCTCTTTTGACAGTAAAGGTTGCTGACCCCTGCTCTAGTGCTTACACACTGAACATAAAGTATCAAACTAAAGGCTAACAGACGTGACCTCACCATCATGGCCTCCCTGGTCGTCAGGTGAGGCAGCAGCATGTCGTCCTGCATGATGTAGCAGGACATCTTCCGGAAGGTCCGCAAGTCCCTCGGGCGGCCGTTCACCAGGATTTGGCCCTTCATGCCTGTCTCCCTGCATCCAAACAGAATCTATAAGTACCGGTGCAAAAGTACTGTTGATAAATATTAGTCTCACCTGTACCCTGCCAGGATATTCATTAGGGTGGACTTCCCGGCTCCAGAGGGCCCCATGATACCAATCAGCTCTCTGCTGTTGAATCTTCCGGAGAGACACTTGAGGAGAGCTTTGTAACCTGGTGAAGAGGAAAAACAACTAATTGATATTGCTGCATGTTGTTTTGATCAGACAATTAGTTCCATTCATTTCTTCTTCTTATTATTATTATTTTTTACCACACTCGGATTGTGACAGTTCCAACCTCAAAGCGCACGAGGCAAATGTAAATACAAGACACATGTTCACGTGACACAAAGTGATTAGGAATGACCGCGTTAACCAGAACAACAAAGAATCTATCGAAATCAGCCATCTTTGTTGTTTACATTTGCGTCAAACGCTGGGAGTGGGATGAATCCGACTTCAAATCCTCCTCGAATGCAGCATAAGAACGGCATTTTGACTTATGACATAATTTCGCAATTGCTTCGAACGCTAATGACACAATCCGAGTGTGATAAATCCGATTTCCCACTTTCCTTGAATGCAGCATTTTTCCTCGGTGAAAGGATGCTCTATGCTCATTGAAAAGCATGATTTGACTTTGGATCTTTGTCATTTGATTTGTGTATGATAGTCACAGGCAAAAGCAAAAACAACACGCCGTGGAAATGAAGCGTCGCATTGCGTAGTCACACCTCTCCAAAATTGAGTCTGTTCTTTAAAAAGTTGTGTGGAAAATCCTGTACAGCATTTCATTTGTAAACTTGCTATCTGTATGTGTCTGACTATCTACGATTTACTATGTCAAAATGACTGCTGTGAAAAAGGCAATTAATACAACAAAGTGTTATGTTTAATGCTTACATAGGAACAAGACGCTGATTTAAACAAATAAGCATTTTTTTCGCTATTCTGATGCATCCTCTAATTGAAGAAGACCATAACACAAAGGACAAAACATAATAAATGACTTTAAAATGTCAGAATAAAGCCTGTAATAAAGTCTGAGATCAATCCATAATGGGAAGTTAGAGAGGTTTACTTGATCTCTGTTGTGAGGGAAACATTTCTCCTCTTCTATGTGCTGCATACTGATGATCCAGACTTCTGCCGTAGCTTGTGAATAATAATGGCTTTATCTGTGTGACACTGCAGGGACATCTTTATCACCATGTCTCATTCAGCCATATGGCAGGAAGATCAACTCAATGTCCGCTACTGACACACGCGCACACAAAAATGCATTCAAAGTCAAATACTAGCACGCAATCTGATATGTCTATTAAAGCTTTTATAGTTTGCAGTGGCGCAGAATTGCACTGCATCGTATTACATTTGTTTCTAATATTTTCTCCCGAAGCAATTAGTAGATGATAATGTTGGTTCACAGACAAAGAACACATCACTGATTTAATATATCAGAGCTGTGAAATAAAGACTGATTTCAGTTTTCCTGGAAGACCGTGACTCTCTGCCTCATGAGACAATCGGCAGAATAACATTTACATTCCATGCCACTATTCCCTGCAGGGCAAGGACATTGCTTTATCGTGATCAGATATTTTCTCAGCAAATTGATAGGGAGGTACATCAATTATGCAGCATGAATCAAGCAAGCAAGGAATATGCTGTCTAAGATACATGCAAAGTGAAAAAGGTTCACTAGTCTCACTTATTACCTCCCCCAGGGCCGGACGATAGATAGTCACACGTAAGCAGGTTGCATCAACTTTATGCTTAAAAAGGACAAACCGCTCTCCTGACTAAATACGGATATAATGGCAGCCTGGCAGCTTACACATCACTTCAGCTCTTTTACTGCCCCATCAATAAAGGAGAGAACACAGCATTAATCCACAGAGCAGGATGATCATCATCCATAGCACTTTCTGTGTATGGCCCATTTGCCACAGTCATCTCTAGGAATAACTCATAAGCAGTGTCATTGAGATAAAGGCCTCTGTTCTGTTCATCGCGTCTGACATCACAGACTAAATGCTTGTGAACGTCATACTTTTGTGCCGTGAACCAATCGGAGGCCAGCGTTCAGCAATACTTTACTGATAGGATGAAAGAACCACAGACTGTATAAACATCAACTGAATAACAATAGTGATGCACTTTTTGTTATTGCATTCTTATCAGGTATTATGACAAACAACATTGGCCTGATAGGACTGCAGGTGGCTGCAAAGTTGATTGCACACGCATACAGATGTGGAAGTTGACCTACCAATCAGGTGCTTCCTATGATTGCATCTGTCAGATGTGCTAAAATGGCCATCCAGTTTATCTTTCAAGTTGTGGGAGGAGTATATGCAAATAGATGAATTTAGCATATGCAATTTGATTTAGCAAGCCTGAGATGAATCGCTGATTTTGCGACTTAAAAACAAAGAAATCCAAATCAGCATAGCATCCAGTCCTTGTTGATTTGTTGTTTTTCTTGTCTTGCTGTCCTGTATCCTGTAGGAGCTTGTGTTTTTTTTTTTTTTTACTCTCCATTTTTGTTAGACTGAGGTAAAATTAGTACAGTATTTACTGTAGATTATTCCTGAGCCTTGTTTATCTTTAAAAAAAAAAATTATTATTATTATTTTTTTTAATAGAACATCCTTTCTTCTCCTGCTTTCCTGCACTTGGGTCCTCAACCCTGACAAACTGTGACAGTTTCATTAGAGTAAGTGAACATGAAATTTAACATCTGCTATTTTAGCAGCAATTTGAATAAATATGGCCCACCAATAGCGCACACAATCTGTTAGAGCAAACACGCAATCAGCCACTATTTGGGATCTTAGTAAATATGGCTTGAGTTTTAAAATGCGCAAAATGAGAAGGACAGTAGAGCCCAGAACTCCATTATGTCTCAGTTTCTTTATAATGCTGAGCAAGTTTCATTTTCACAGAGCAATTTATAGTCTGCTGGAGTCAAAATACGGTTGTAATTAATTCTTATAGCTAATTACTTAAATAGTTTATTGCATTCTTTTTTTTTTGCACAATTCTGTTGACAAAAAAACTTTGATATCAGGGAAAAAATGATTTTAGATAAGGCAGTATATGGATAGAGAGATTTACAGAAAGACCCAGAGATATAAAATAAAATTGTTCATTTATTCATTGAAAGAAGGGAATGTTTTTTTAAATATCTAATTATCTAAAAGCCTAGATGTTGGGAATTTCAGGCTTGTTCGATAACGCTGGCAAAGTGAGCCTAGTTCTGAAAGACTTTGCGTAGTTAGGAATAAGTGAGGCACTTCCTGTTCGCACATCCTCCGCATGATGAGCCAGGTAGCCCGAAGAGGCAACACAAACGCATGCAAGAGCGCAAGCCGGATTTGATGAGCCAAGGAAAAACAGTATTGACTCCTGCTCAATACTTCCTGTCTGATCTGCTCTACTTTACCAAGACCGCCCCTAATAAATACACAACATAGGACAACACATTTATTATTACAGCCAGTGCCTGAAATGAATAACGTCTTGCCCCTCTTAAGTGCACATGAATGCACCCGCCTTGTTAAACCTACAAAGGAGGTAAACAAGTTCAAAGAGGGGCGATTTGTCGGTAAGTCACGATGACCTGATGCTGGACATCCTTTTATCATTAATAAGGGCGGTGTGTTTCAATGCTGTTCATATTTCATGAGCAGATCAATCATGTCTGACTCACCGACAACACAAGAACAAGAGATGCAAACAGTGTGAGTGTAAATTATTTACTATATGGCTGAACTTTGCTGAGCACTGCAAAGGCGCACTTCTGTGTGAGTACACGACGAGGCAAGAAATAATGAAAAAGACACCATTTTTCTTCCAGTTGTGACAGTTGCTTAAAAGCCTTGACGTGAATGTGTGCACTGAACCTTTTGATCAACATCCATCACTTTGACTGAGGTGGAGCACCGTACCTCTCCTCCTCCACCAAGGACCCTCGCGGATGGTGTGAGACAGCTCATTGAACTCCAGGTCCACAGCGGAGCGGCGTGGGAGGTGAGAGAATCGCTGGGCCTCTGTGATGTGATTTTCCACTTTCTTCAGGTGGGTGAGCAGGGGCGCCTCCGCAGGGGCCCCGCTGTGGAGTTTGGTCTCCTCCATGGGGATGCTGACGGAAACCTGGTCCGTCTTTTCAGCCATGCTGAAAGAGGCACACAGACAATATTACTTATGTATAGGCTTCAATACAGTCAAAAGAAGTTGAGCCCAAAAGTTTGCCTTTACAGTACACAAAGTTCTTATTGGTATCAGGAACCTTCATCCTAAAATTTCTACACCGGCTTCCTGCGAGTCAAAGAATTGATTTTAAAATCTTACTTAGCTAAATATAGTCATTCCTTTTACAGTAGTTCCCTATGAGTCTTCCAGATCCCTCTGGTCGTTAATTTCAGACTTACTGAGTGCTTCCAGGACAAAACAAAGTGAAGCAGCATTCAGTTTTTATGATCTTCAACCGTGGACCCCCCCACACACACCTTATTTAAATCTGAGTTGAAAACTTAATTGTTCAGAAATCAAGAATATTATTTTTTGTTTCACCATTTTGAGCTAGTAAAGGGGAAGTTTCTTTACAATAATATGTTGTTTGCACCCCACATGACATCTTAAGGGGCAGCCAATTTGCCACTTGCTGTCAACTGAAAATAACATCACAGTTGCTCAGGTAATGACCAATCACAGCTCATCTTCAGAAAACAGGAGAGCCGTGATTGGTTGTTACCTGAGCAACTGTGATGTCATCTTCAGGTGACAGCAAGTGGCAAAATGGCCGCCCCCTGATATGGTTAAAAAAGGCTGGATTTTGCTGCATAATTCATATTCCACAAACACAATACTTAATCATTTTAGTATTTTTTTAGCTTTTCATTTATTGTGCTTATATGTTAGGATTTTATCTCAATTTTCACTTTTGTATTTCTTTGCTGTAAAGAAATAAAACACCATGGCTGTAAAACACAATTGCTTTGCCTTGTGTATGAATGGTGCTGCATACATTAACTTCCCTTGTCTAAACAAAAGTAATTACGTTTAGTTTTTAGTGACATTGCCAAAGAGGTATTACTTTAACAACATGCTTATCATTGTGGCTGCAGTGTGCAGTGGTATAGATGTAAAAGTATTATACTGCACTTTCATAAAATCTATACACTTACGTGCTGGTGCACCCTTGACAATTGACTTTTACAGCTTCAGAACTACCTTCTTGACCCTGGAAAAGATTGTAGTAGTAGACCAGAGCTGTCAAGTAATTTAACAGACACATCACAGTATGTTGCAGTAATATATGTTGCATTAATACCAAAATAATAATATATTTTTTGAACTAGGCCTGGCCGTATTTATGACGACATAACGTTTCATACAAGTCTGACATTGGAACTAATTTGATTTTGCAAGTATACCTGAATCATTAGGGACATCTGTTAAATGAACATTAGCAGTCAGTTAGAAAATTGAATGGGAGAATCAATTGACTGTAATATGATTCAGTTGGTGGAATGATTAGCCGATTCGCCTCACCCACTGGTGTTGGGTAAAAATGAGTCACCTTGTCAAAAACAACGCTGGGCATGATGCGATTACTCATAATTGCGTTAACTGGCCGCTTGAAGGCAAAAAGATTGTGAGGGTTAAGAGCTGATGTCTGGCTTTAGTCCTGCTAATTTGAATCCCCATCTGTAATATCTGCCAATACATATGCTCGACAACATTCTGAGCATTCTGTTTCCAGATATCTTTATAGTCTTGAGGCTGTCACCCCCAATTAACTGCATGCAGTTCAAAAACTTATCTTCTCTTTTCTTTTCTTTTTTACTAGAGTGATTTACTTTCAAAGATTCACACATCACACTGACACTATTTAATGATCATCTACCAAGTCATTTAATTGTATTGAATTCTACCATTTCCCCTTATAGTCTTTATGTCCACTGGTTGGCATGAAAGAAATCACATGGCTGTTTCTACTCTTAACTTTAATTCGTCATTACCTTATCATAGTATGCATTCATTTCCTTGGCTATACATTCATACCATTTGACACTACCTGTTATTTTAACACAGTCAGAAAAACTGAATTTCCTTTTTTACCCTCAATGAACATGCAGGCGCTTCTCAATAGATTAGAATAACATGGACAACGCAATTTATTTTAAAAGTTCACAATAAAACGGACTATTTCATGATTTTTAATTTTAACGATCATAGCTAACAGTGAACGAAAACACAAATTCACCATCTAAAAAAAAATGACAGTATTACATAAGAAAGAACCAAAAGTATATACAGCGCAAATAAAAATGTGGTAATAATTGGCCAATTGAACCCCCACACCCCTGCCTGTGTTTATAGAATCTGTATAATACACGTGTTAAACATTTTGAGTTGAAATCCTGAAATTTCCACGATACAGGTATTCTAATTCAGATATTCTCAAAGTGTGATACGCAAATAATTACCTAAACACAGTTCAGCTGTATTTAACTTATTTTCTTTACATAAATTTGTAACAACATTTACATGTAATCATCTTTTTTTTGTATTTTCCTATATTTAAATGTGGTGTTAATGTTCAAAATTTACATAATGTTACTGTGCTATTAAATGAGCTTTTCAGGAATAATAGCTTTTTTGAGAACTGCGTGTCATTGACCAAACCCGTGTTCATAAGATCAGTATGTACAAACATGCACTCCAGCCAGTCTTGTCTTTAGCGAGGTGTACTCAAATATGCTCACATGAAGAACCTTGACCATGGCTCTTCTATTGATCACCATGCCATTAGTGAATTTCCATTACCAGGCTGCATATAGGCCCTGTAAAACGAACTTTAATGGCCTCTTACTCAGATGAAGGCCTGCCTGCTTGTTGTGTCATCATGTGCGGCACCCACAGCCAGGACACGTGAGCACATGCAACCCATAGTAAAAGTCCACTGCATAAGGATGAAATATGCTTATTAATCATTATCCATCCATCTTTTTTTGAAACTGTTAATCCGTGTATGTGTGTGTGTGTGCTGTGTGTTGGAGTCCAACCCAGCAGATTTAAGGCAAGAGGCAGAGTACACCCTGGACTGGTCGCCAGCCAATTGCAGGGCATTTAAGCAGGTCTTAAAACTGTGAGGCGGATGTGCAAACCACTAGTACACTGTGTCACCTCTTATTAATTATTATTTTTAATGATAGCTGTTCTTCTATTAGCTGAAAACTGACTAGAATCAATCATTTCTATAGCTGAAAATGCATTTGTGACATACTCAACATGAATGTTTGCATTAAGGCCACACCAGTTGACATTCCTTCACATTGCTGCATTCCACACGCTGCACTTACTTATTGTTGCGTGTTGAAACGAGCAGGTGAGACGTCTGTTTTCCCTCCCTAGGTGGGATAGCAACAGTCCACAGGAGATCCCGTAAGGAAAAAAACAACACGATCCCAGCACATCAGAAGCGCCGACAAATAGTCTCAGCTGGCGTGTTGATGATGGACAGTCCAGGGCAAAAACAATCCAATTCGTTTGCGGGTGCAAAAAGAGGACGGCTGCTTCTGATCAAAAGAACTCCCGGGGTGCGGCAGCCGCTCATGGTGTCATCATCATCATCATCCTGCATCCTCTGCACAGGCAACTCCCGAGATTAAAATCATGTCCGGCGTCAAACTACAGCTGCACCCCACCGAGATAACGCGGCTTTATCTTTTAACGTTTCCATCCGCTCTGAGCCAGCATCCCAATTCTCACTCGATGTTGCTGATGGAGGATGAGGATGGGGGGGGGATGCTTGATAACCCTCCGGCCGGCTACTAGGATGGAACTAAAGTGCTGCAACAGTAGCTCGACGTGCGGACGGTCGGTCGGTTTGTCGGTGAGCTCGGTCAGAGTGGGGTGCGCACGCCGCTCTGGGAGGTTGCAGGGCGTTGCTAATGAAGAAGGAAAAAGTAGAATAAAAAGCATAAACAATTAGCCTACTTGGGTTCTTGCTTTTTCCGTCCAGCATGTGTGTGTCGACTAAAAAAAATACATATTTCTTGATCAAATTTCGAGTCTCTTAATAATAAAAATCATCCACTTAGAATGACGATTTCCCCATCTAATCAAAGTGTAAAAATATATTTTTTAAAAAACAAAGGTGGTAAACAGTGAAGGTAAACAGTAGAGGAGATTTGCGTGCTCCACTGTCTCTTTAACGGCCGCACCTGCGCAGCTGCCCGGTGCTGATGCTGCAGTGGCCGGGTTATTTTCGGTAAATCAGCCGGGGTTACTAGCGTTCAAGTAGACCCAACATGTCTTACATCCTCCTCCCGCCCCCCAACCCCCGAGGACATCAATATCTTTTTTAGCCAATCACACCTGACTCTTTTTCCGAGGCGTTTAACGTGACCTCTTCATACCCATCTCATGTGAGCGATTTCATTTTACAAGTGTCAAACTCAAGGCCCAAGGGCCAGATCCGGTCGCCACATCATTTTACGTGGCCAGCTAAAGCAACTCATGTGTGTCTAGTTTATTGTTAAAATGTGTAGTAAAATTGCAAATTGTCCTCACTCTTAATAACATTGAGATGTTGTATGTTTTATTGTTAACAAACTCTCTTTATCTCTCTATTTTTTCTTTAACAAATTCAACTAAAGTTAAACAAGATATTTCCAGTGACATTTAATTTCAAAACTATAAATCAGGTTCATATTTGGCCATTCAGGCCCTCAAATGTTTTTTTTTTTTAAATATAAGGTTTATCATCAACTTAAAAGTGTGATTTTAAAAAAATTCTCCTTCCTGAGCTAGATAAAATCGATTCTTTTTACCTTTTCAGAAGCTTTAATATTTACATTTTACTGATGAAAAGCATCACTCATGTCACTCACCTCTACATATTCCCTGCATCCTCCTTGCCTTACACTGACAGCAACTGGCAAACGAGTTATAGGCTCTTGCTGTTGTCGGTTACGCATAATCTGCGTCACCATTATGATGAAACATTTTTGATAAAAACAGTTTCCATTCCCTCTCACCTTCTCTTTTCTGCTACATGGACTGCAGGTAAGAAGATGGAGTAGTCCTATGCATGAGAAAGGAGGGAGGAGGACCCCAAATAATTACAATAATTAAGCATTTTAATGTGTTTTAGGCACACTAATAAAGATTTGTTTAAAGGGGAAGTCAACCTTAAACATTTCTTGACAATAATGTATTATATGTGACCTCACTAGTCAAAACATGACATTCTGATTGTTAAATTTGTGGAGTACGAGTTATGCAGTTTTAATCCATCTCAGGGGGCGGCCATTTTGCCACTTGCTGTCGACCGAAGATGACATCACAGTTGCTCAGGGCTCAGGCAATGACCAATCACAGCTCAGCTTCAGAAAACAGGTAGGCTGTGATTGGTTGTTGTTACCTGAGACCTGAGCAACTGTGATGTCATTTTTCACTCGACAGCAAGTAGCAAAATGGCCGCCTTCTGATATTTATAAAAACTGCTGGATTTTGCTGCTTAACTCATATTCCAGTTATTCAATATTAACCAAAAGTAGCGTATTTAGACTAGTGGAGATGCATAGAACATTCTCTCTCTCTCTCTCTCTCTCTCTCGCAGAAATATGAAAAAAGAAGCCAAAAAGCAGAAATATATATATATATAAATAAAAGTAAAGAATCACTCTCTTCAAAGGCAGTATCCAGATTTGATCATGACATATTTACCCTCTTACAAAGGCAGCTGATTCATCATGAAAATGACATAAACCACTCTGCCATAAAGATTGAAAGTAAACACTTTTAGATAGGGTAGTTGTTACTCAACAATGGGTGTATTTGTCGAGCTATGTGGTGACTGACTGCATAACTAAAGGTGTTAGCTGTGCAGGTGAGGACCACGTTACATATAAATACAGTAGAAGGGAGAGGAAAGGGAACACTTATACAAGATGGCATCAACAAGAACGGCAATCTTCTCCGTGGGCCTCCTGCTGTTGTCCATTCAAGGGGCGCTTACCATCAGAGGTGAATATATTGCACAGGCGCAAACTAGAAGCAGAACTAGAACTAAATATGGAAACAGCTACCAAAATGATAGGAATTGGCCTTCTGAAAAATATTTTACTGTGTGTCAATCTGTGTAATATGAATGTATTGAGATTTACCTGTGTTGTGCAACATACCCTGAAGGACAGGCCTCACTTCCCATTCGACTGTCTGTGATGAACGACCTATCCAACATGACCCCTGAGACTCATTTCACATCCGTGTTGGAGGGAGGGGTGCTGCTGGGGGCTTTGAGGCGAATACAGGAGCTGCAGCCTGACTTTGAGTAAGACCCCGCACATGTGTGAGCCTCAGCTGTTTCTCATCCAGCTCATGTGTCGCACCCACCAGGTTCACCCTGAAGGAAGACCCAAACTACGGCCTGTTTTTGGAAAGCGTTAACGGCGTGGCTGGAAGTGAAAAGGATCAAACTTACTGGGAGATTCTGTCAGAAAACTCGGGGAAATACACGCGGTTGGATGTGGGTGAGTTTCCTCCCCAGAGTGAATTACATCTGAGGGAGACTTAATGAGACTTAATGAGACATGGGGGGGTTTTGGTTTTCATCAACTCACTGCTTTGGGACATCCATTAGTGTGATGATTCTGCTGTAATAAATGACAACAAATATTGGGTACACCTGAACAATCCAATTACCAATAAATAATGATGTCTTTACAAAGATGTAGAATACAACAGAAAAATATGATTTGCTCAATTGTAGTAGTATATATATATTTTTTGTCCTTTCCCATGTAGTCACCATCTAATGAAAACATGTAGGCCAACTTCGTGTGCTGATTACAGTTACTTTTAGTATCTTCAGAACATTACGTCTAATATTTCTTCTGTTTTCACAGGAATTGGCTGCTACACACCATCAGAAAATGAACACATTGTACTGAGGTTCAGTACTTGGGCCAAATAATTAAGAAAGACCATCAATGGACATCACAGTCATCGGAATCATTTGTGAGAGTGCCAACTGATCATTTATTATTTACGTTGATTTAGAAAAACAAAAACAGCACCACCTGGTGGTTAACATTGGTAGTACATGAACATCAGGCACACAAGTGCATTTTAGAAATCAACTCAAAAGTCTGTAAAATGTTCAAACAAATGACATGCAATTCAATTTAGGTGACATGTTTGAGAACACCAATACAGCAGCAAGGCCGCTTCAGTTTTAACATTTCATATTTACAAAATACAGCTGAAAATAAAGATTTTGCAATCCAAATAATTGATCTGGTGCAACTTCCACATACCTTTTTGCAGCGCAATGTTCATATAAATAAACTCTACCAATTCTGTGTTAAATGTCCCCCTGAGCTCTCAGAGTGATGCTCCTCCCTTTTGCAATGAGATTAAGGTTTCAACTCCCTCAGGGACAGATGGACGAAACGACGGAGCCACTAATCTACATGGTTTCATTCCTCTCTTCTGTGTTTAGCTTTGACTTGCAATAAACCATACAGTAAGGTGGACATATTATTGTATACTGTAACCATAATCATTCCAGGCTTTTGGATCAATAGTAAGCATTGAGAAAAACTGATACTGTCTTTTAGACAAATTTTGAGCAATCCAAAAATCGTCCCAGTCGTCACAAGTGCATAATAAGAAATAAAGAGATGAAGTGGTTCGAAAACTGTGTTGTATCTGACTTGCAAAATGAAATAAGGACTCAGCCAGATAACGTTCCATAACACAACACAACAAACCGTTTCTTGTGATGATGCTACAGCTCATTTACACCAGATTTTCTCCAGGCGATGTCTCCTGTTTTAGCCTGTCCATACTGAAACCACAGGAAAAAAAGAGATGGGTTATACACACTGGAATTCCTGAAGAGGGACAAAATATTTTGTTTGACTCATTTAAACTGGACTTCCACATACTTTACCCAACTAACTTTACTAAGGAAATGTTTTTTTTTAAATGTCCAAATACTATTAAAGACAGCATACAGACAAACGGGTTCCAAAGGGAAACTACAGGAGTAGCAATCAGAGTGTATTTGACTTGTAAAGTCATTCTGTTACAAATTGGACAATTACTATTCCTCATAACAACAACACTATTGATGATCACGGTTGTAGCTGTAGACCCAGGAGCACCAATTAGAGGGGAGAATGTATTAGCTTTGAGGTTCCAAAGCATACTTACGGCATGATAAAGCACAGTCACAGATGCAAGGGACACACTGAGCAAAGAAACGCTTCCAGCCAGTCTCCTTCTTCCTGCAGTTGTGTATCTGAGTGCAGCCTAGCTTGGGAGGACCAGAGTAGCTTTTATATGCACAGGTAGAGTTACATGTCCCATTGAGTTCCCGCTCACTGACTTCAATGGAGCCCTTTTTGCACATTCCTACAAATAAAAAATATTGAAAATAACATTATACTGTAAGTGTTATATAGTGTTTCGTACCATTGTGTTTACATACTGAGGCAGGTAGGTTTCCGAGTCCATAGGCCATTAGCTTGGCAAGTCCTGGTGGCGTTTCCCACCAACATGAAGCCAGGACGACATGAGTACCTCAGTACAGATCCCACCCACCAGTCATTTCCATAAACAATTCCATTATAATCCACATCTGGCTTCCCGCAATTGACTAGCATAAAAAGCAAAAGCGCAAATATTAGAAACTAGATGACAATGTTCAGCGTTGCTGTATTCTTTGATTACCTCTGCAAAGGGACTTGTAACCCAGCCAGCAGCAGCTCGAGTCGCCACAGGGATCTCGCCTGAGCTCCTGGTGGCGCGCCTTGCAGCCGGACAGACAAACTGGGGCCGTCCCTGACCAGTAGATGTCCCCCAGGAAATCTGGTTGCCCGATCCATTCTATGTCACTTACTGGAAACACTTTGATTACTTTTTTCTTCTTAACCACTGCACCTCAGCACATTAGTGTGCCGTAGAAAATTAATGTATTCAAATTCATCTAATTGGTCCTTAAATGATTGCTTACTACAAATACTTCATCTTTTTTTTTAATCTATATGAGTGACAGGTGATTCGGCAACAGAATTGTTGAAGATCTCTATGTGTGTCTTTCTTCTATTCCTGCGTAAACCTATTATCAGGTTTATATTCAAGTTAACAGGCCCAAATTTCACACAAAACAGTATTTCAGAATATTATGGGCCATTCCAAAATTGGAGAACATTCTCTGTTAACCCAAGAAGTTTCAACCATGCACAAAAATACAAAAAAAATGCACTTGTGTGAATTATAGTTACACTAAGACAAAATGTAACTGCAGCTCTAGTATAAAATATTATAATACTTAAAATATAATTTAAAACGACAAATAGCTCATAAGCACTCCCTAAGAATGCCCCCCCCCCTATTTATGACCAACTTAAATGCAAAACATAACAAATGAATTACTTTTAAATCAGTTTTTCTTGTATAATTTTGTTGACATGTGTCTTTGTAATTGTTTAGACATTGATTTATCGCAGTCATATTTTAAGTAGTAGTAATCATGCCATTTCTCTTAAAACAGATGCAACGATGTCACAAAAAAAGAGAGCCCCATGTCCATTTCTATTTTATTACTGTTTTTTTTATGTTTTCCAGCAAAATAGCGTGTGCCACTTATACCAACACAACCCTTGACTTCTATTATCTTAAGAAGTATCAATAAGGTTGTACTTTTTTTTAATTAAATGGCCACATTTAAACTTGACCAATTAGCATGACAACACAGCTAGGATGCTAACTTGAGCAAAAACTAACATTTATCACTGAAGTGCAACAAAAAATATTAAAATTAAATGTGTCTTCAAATAATATGTAACATTCTTTATTCCAGGATTTCAGGAGCAATATTTGAACCCCCCCCAAGATGGCTGAGTCTCCATCAAAATAAAGTGTAGCGCTGACCGTTCATATATATTTTTTTCTTACCCAGAAAACATGTATTAAAAAAAAAAGGTTAATTCTCAAAAATTTTGCAATTACCCATTTATTGTGACATTTTTGTTTGGTGGTGAGGTGTGATCTTTTTCTAATATAAATGTAAATTAAAATATGTCCTTTGGCTAGTTTGAGAAACATTAATGTATCACATGACAAAAAGTTCATCAAAACAGATCCTTCATGAAACAAGCTTTGTCAGCAATCAAGGCATCGTAGTAGATCTTACCACTAATTTCTACTCCTTCGATCCATTCAGACACCTGAGAAGTTGCCTTCTGCAAGGACGTAAAAAACAGCAACAGCAGTGGACGAAACCTCATGACTTTTACGCTCCTTTGCAACGTTTCTGGCAAACCCTGCAGATCTGGGAAGTCAGTCAAGTCATGTTGCCCAGTAAAGAGTCAATACATTCCTGCCCTTGCACATTAGCTGAGTGGAGTAACACACTTAAGCTGTGTGTGTGTGTGTTGCCTAATCTTCTACACACAGAAAATACCACTACAGGTTATGTATCTGGATCAAGCAGTGGGGAAATTAAAGTCTTTTAACCCATTTGCATTTTGAAAGCAACAAATATGATGCAATTCTAAAACCAGTTTGCCTGTATACAGAACAGTCTAATGTTTAGCAGTAGCACTAACACATTGGGTTTAAGTTAGAGGTGCAATAAAGTGAAATTGTCATTAGGGGGCGCAGTAAAACACTGGTATTATTACACAAAACAATTGGCTGGATTGCCCTGGGAACGAACACCCACTTCTTTCTACCTGCTAAATGTAATAATAAAAAAAAAAAGTAATGTAGGAACTGTGTCAAATATTCCACAATAATGCTTAATTTTGGTTACCAGTCAGTGGGTCAACATTAACCATAGTAATACTGCATCTGTGTCACTTCATCTTATGGGTACTGTATTATTATTTTTTAATATTTTGCCTCTTTTATGTAGTTATAGTGGTAACCAAGCATAGCGACTCCTAAAGTCTTTATTATGGCTATTTAGCTAAGATAGTCACAAATAATAATAATAATAATACTATATATATATATATATATATATATATATATATATATATATATATATATATATATATATATATATATATATATATATATAAAATTAATAAATAAGGAAAAAAACAAAACCTCATAGGAGGGTAAAAATGAAAACCAAATCACTGTTGTACACTTGCCTGACTTCAGTGCAAACAGCATGTAGTCAGCCGGGATATGCTCTCGTTCCCTGCAACCCTGAACAGGATAAGTGGTATAGAGAATGAATGGATGGATGAAAAACAAACATTTCACAGCACAATATTTGAAACTGTATTTTAATTTAGGTTTTTTCTTTTTTGTACAGTACAAAAACATGACAAATGTGGTAGTCCTTACATATATTTGTAGTGTGGATGCCATTCTCTTTGTCATAGTAATCATTAAGCAACATTCATATTACGGAAAGTGATACAACTGTGTCATGTTGCTACATAGGAGGTAGGACACATTGGATGAATTCAAGTTATAAGTATACACAAATTCAGACCATGTGGTTCTTCACAATGTTGGCAAGCACAATGGGGGTGGGGGGGTCAATCAATTGCCTAATATGATGGACAAAAAAATATTTCAAAACTTTAGATCACATTTTACCCTTCTCTGAAACTGGTTTCAGTTGATACAAGCAAATTCAAAAAAAAGTACAGCGATGCCTTGAGATAAGAGTTTAATTTGTTTTGTGACCATGTACATAACTCAAAAACTCAAATCACAGCCCCCTAATTTAGATTAATGGAAATATCAATCCATTCCGACCTGCTTTTTAAAAAAAATGGTTGTAATGTGATTTTTTATATATTATTGTACTTTGAGTTATCATAACCTAACAAAACAAAACATATAAATACTCAGCTTGGTCATGAAGATTTAATTGTGCTGCTCCTTCTAGAAGAGCTTAAAGTCTCTTTTTTGTAGAATTGCTCACCTTGTATCAAACTGTTGCTTAACATGAATTGAGTTGAGTTTTCTGCCACCATTCTGTGTATCTCGAGGTTACGTTCCCAAATCAAAACAAACCATCAGCCAGGGACTTGTATCTCAAGGCACCACTGTATTCACATACGGCTCACCAGAATGGTGAAAGAGGTCAAACTGTCTGCATGTCTTGTTCTTGAGCAGCATCCTGATACTGTAGTATGACGGTGTTGTCCGCCGCCTGTGTCAAACCTCCAGTGAGAATAGAGAACAAGATGCTCTCTTCCTGACTGCTCTCCTCACAGCTGACGGCGGGCGCCTCCGTCTTCTGCTCCTCCAGCAGCAACCCCCTCAGCTCTACCTGCATTTCGGAAGGAGCGGCCCTGGGGGACTCTTCGCCCTCCTCGGCGTGCCCGCTTTGCCTCTCTCGCATCAGCTGCTCGGTCAGCTCCACGCTCTCGTAGCGGATCAGCTGCAGCCGCAGGAAGCCGTCATCGTGCTCCTTGTACCTGGTAGCAATGATTGCGAAAGTCAACGGGATGTTGCATACGTCACCGCCTATGCATTTTTTAAATTCAGCGTCACGTACCTGAAGCGCGGGTGTCCAGAAGGCCATTTGAACTGGTGTTTTTTGTGCAGGTGGATTGTGAGATTATTTCCCCTGGTGAAGCACTGATCGCACACGTGACACTTGTAGCGAGCTATAAAATTCCCCTGGAAAAACACAATTTGGGAGAGTAAGAGAGTAAAAAAAAAAAAAGAAAAACTAATGTTTTTATATAGGTATATACACTCTAAAAACTTCCCAAAACACTATTACATATTATAAACCAGTTTAATTATTCACAGTCTATTTTATTATTATTTTAGAATACTAAACTATTAATAAAATACTCTTTATTTACTAAATAAATAACTGTTAATTTTTTATTTATTTTTTTCTGCATTCTGGAACAGATGAATGGCATGTCAATAGGATTTTTTTTTATATACAGTATATATATACATATACATATACAGAAAATGCAAATTATGTGAAAATCTTGGTCACGAAACAAATCGAACATTAAATCAAGGTAACACTGCAGGCAGTAAAAACCCGTTAAAAAAAGATTGCTATAAACCGACGAGATAAAATAAGCAATGTAGCCGATCTGTGGCGGGTAAATCATGATACAATGTTAGAACGCTGTATTGCCCCTCTTACCTCATGCTCCTTTTTGTGGTGAGTCTTCATGGTGACAAGTGTGCGAGAGGTGAAACCGCAGCCGGAGACTTCGCAGTGGTAAGCAGGGTCACTGCTGTGGCTGTCCAAATGTTTACGTAGATCCACCAGATTCTTACAGCTACACATGGGATTATCAGAATATCAATCACTTTGTTAAGACATTTGAGAAAGAAAAAAGGAGTAGCTGCACCTTTTCCTTAAAAAAAAAAAATCGTTTTGCAGGATGTGCTACCTGTATTCACAGTAGTCACAGCTATATGGCTTCTCATTACTGTGTCGGAACTTTATATGGTTGCGCAGCGCTGACGGTGAAGGGCAAGTCATGTCACACAATGGGCACTTGTAGTGGCTCACTAAACAAAGCAGAGATAAACAATATAAAGATCATATGGCATGGAAAATTTAACTCATGGATCATATGTAGTTTATTGTGAATGTTTTTCATATGGGGAAATATAAGACAGGAAAATATATATTTTTTTGTAATGTAGCTGATGACCGTAGCTGCTAAATTTTATTGATGAAAGGAAGTGTAAACAAAAATTCTAATATAAAAGGGTAAATAGGCTGGGGGGTATGTCAACTTGGAAACAATATGAAGTATTATAGCTAGCTACTAACCGTGGGTCCTCATGTGGTCTCTGAGCAGTCTCTCTGTTGCAAAGCGTTTTAAACAGTGGGAACACTGGAACCTTTGGCCTAGTGACAACATTCATCAAAGCGCATAAAGTAAATTCTACGGTTACAACCATTAACTATCTTGTTGATGCATGTTTCACCTTCCATAGCACTCTGTCGAATGATGTGGTCAAAGAATTTTGTGTTGCTGGCGTACATCCCTCCACAACCAGGACATGCCACAACCTTCTCCTGGGTGTGGCTGCGTAGATGCTCCCGTAATTTAGGACGACCTTTAGCAGTAGCATCGCAATCTGATTTTTTTTTAAAGGAAGAAACCCCATGATAGTATTTGCATTACATAGGGTTAGGTCTGTCCAAACTGCCATATCTGAACTAACTTGACTTACCCTTCCATCCACAGCGTACTTGGAATTCACACTCTTTTGCTGGTATGTCTATAGAGAAGCTGTGAAGCTCCACGTGTCTGTAGAACCACTCTGGATTCTCATAAGGTGGTTGCTTTAAGAAACATGCAGAAAAAGAAGCAATTGCATTTTAAAACCTTACATAAGGATTACTTAAAACATTTCACAAATACCTCAAGCATACCTCACAGTCTTGCCACAGGCAGATAAAATTGTCAGGGATTTCAGGGACAATGTTGTGGCTCTGGTCGCTGATGGAGCATGTGCCAATGTCTGCCTGACCATTAAGTACTTGCTGACCCAACTGTTTCAGCTTAGTATGGTAACAATGGAAGAAAACATGTCGCCGGAACTCTCCAGGACCCTCCATAGAGCAGAACCCGCAGTCTCTCCAAAGACAGTTTCTCTCCACTGGTCAGAAAAGATTGCAAAAGTAGTCCAAATTAAAAAATAAAAGCAGACACAGAAAGGGCCTCCACTAAAGCTTAACAAATAAAATATAACTACATCTGTTTAAAATTGAAGTCAAATGTACAGTCTGAACCTAATTTCCAATTAAACACATTAAGTGCAAGTTCCCAATAATGACACACACAATCCGTCAATATGTTCTTTCTCAGGCATTCAAAAAGTTTCTAATGTTGCTTTTTTCAAGAGTTGGGCTCGTGTAATGGATCTGATGGAATGTGAGTTGAGACTTCTGCCATGTTTACATTCATTGAAGTGTTGTAGGCTTCAGTCTACCTTTCAAACAGATGATCCACACGATTAAACGTTTAGTTCTCCATATTTACGCAGTTTACGAGCCAGTGAACGGATACAGACGAACAATATGCTGGCTTCGAGATCCACTCACCCTCTGGTTCTTCTTCATCCTCCTCCTCCGCCATGTTCACTGCATCCAAGTGAACCTCTACATGATTGCAGAATTTTTCCATTTGATTGAACGACTCCTGACACGATCCCCACTCACATTCTAATGTCAGCGTATTTTTCCGCAATCGTTTATTGGGAGGCATCTCCTGGAATAAATAGTTTGAAAAAAACACACCCAAAAACAAACGTTAACCGGCTAGGACCATGTAGTGATTCAAGTATTTTTTTCCCCCACATTACCTTTTAAACACTCAGTAGCTTCGGAAAACTCAGAACAACAGAGTAAGAAAAGTTATTCAAATTATCATTGAAAACAGTTCCTGTGTGGATTCTAGCTGTTTTGAGTGCGACAAAGATGTAGACATCTAGAACAGCTTTATACAAGCTGTGCAGTGCTTTTAACGGTCCGACGGAGGCAAAACAGTATCATTGGTTCCTAGTGTCAAAAGTTCCGCAAAAAGTACCGCGAATCAGTACTATTTTTTAACAAATATTTGTATACTTTAAATATTTATAATATTGACATTAAAACATTACAATATATTTTGAAGGTTTCTATATTTATATTAAACTCATTTATTGGGTTGTCGATCTAAAAAAATAAATAAAGGTGTGTGGCTGCCGAATAGATCAGCAATAACCTTAATATTTATCTAAAAAAAATAATAAAAAATTGAACAAATTATATTGATACGTAATGTGTATTTCAGCCTTTATTTTACAGTTTGAACCCTATTTACAACCGCCAGTATCCCATTTGAAGTCACATTTTAGATCACAGTAGTCCAGTGCCTTTTGACAAAACAGTGAGTCCTTGATGGAAAAAAACAAGTAGAATAACATAAAAAGAGGAGAGAACGCCTTTACTTTTTTCAGTAACTTAAAAACATATTGAGTTTCCCAAGTGTACTTTTGTAATACACTCTATTGTTACATATTACCATAAGTTTGATTGCTAATTGTGCACCAGAGACCATTATTTGCAAGTAGCTTTTATACTTTGTGCTAAGTGAGTGGTTTTAATGTCTTGATTATCATGTGATTAATTTGCTCTTCCGTTTTCTGCTAGGACATGTGAATTTTCCCACTGCAGAGCTAAAAAAAAAAAAGGGAAAAAGAAAAAGATAATCAAATTAAAATCCCTTTTATTTACACAACATCCCTATAAGTAAAGTGAACAGGTACAATTAAAATCATGGACTGCTGCTTTATAAATAAATTATCATTGAATTTAGTCTAACTATATAGGCGGCATGATGGTCGTTACTTCAGAGTAGTGGTGTAGTCCAGGCAGGTATACACGGGTATACACACTTCTTTTTCACCCACCTCTAAATTAATGCACACCGTTCTAACCACAGTTTTCACTATTTTTGTTCATTGTTCAATTTGTTTTATAACATATAATTTGTTTGCCTCATAATAAATATAATTTCAGGCTGCTTGTGTTACCAAACTGTTCTTAACAAGCCGTGACCATTTTATTATTGTAAGTACAAGTGACGGATTTTTTATTCTTACGTCACCGTTAAAAAAAAAACGGTTGAAAATTGAAAGTACATGTATACCCACTTCTCCAGGGACCACCACACCACTCTCACTACATTCCTTATAAACCCTCAGTACAAAAATATACTCTTTGGCATGCCAGAATAATCAAAATTACTCAAACATGGTTACACGTTTCAAATGGTAATTCATTGAAATTAAGAGTTACAAACCACAGAGTGATTTCTGTCATATTTGTACACGATGTAAACATAATCTATAATTTCCCTGACACTGGGTCATTACCACACATTGAGGCTGAGGATCGAAAGTAACTGAGGTAATAGAATATCTTAAAAGGCACACAAACAATGAGCCTGTAAAGTTGTTCCAAAAATATGCGTTTCGCTGTCGTCCTCTAGACGTCGTAGAAGAGGCGCACCAGATGGTAACGGATCCCAAAAGCCAATGCGCTTCCCATTACCTGCACACACAAAAAAAATGAAACATTCATGTTCTTTCTGAAGTAGATAGCCGCTTGAGCTGTTTTGGCTCTACCTGTATCAGGAGCATGATGGCAGTGAGATTTCTCTCGTGGGTTGGACCGAGGAATTTCAACACAAGATTTATGATGGTCATGTTGTTGCACTCAATGAATTCATCATCATCTTCTTGGCCTCTGCGCACCTCAAGGAGATTCAGTAACTCTGCAGCCTGTCGAGGAGGCCGTTTTTTATTGGATACAACAAACGCTGAACACGAAAATAGCAGATGGAAGTCTGTCATTAAATGGTCTGTATTGCCACATGCATAATCACGATAAACTATGATTAGGCGTTGTCACTACAAACTATCTTGACTTTAAAAAATAAATGAAGTAACAGACACTTCTTAAGGTACAGCTAAAAATTTAAATGAGATCTAATCAAAGGAATTCTACCTTGAGAGATGAAAATCATCATCTAAAACTGAACTTATGAACGTTATTTCTAATATTATCCTCCATTATATTGCTAAATAAGACCTGTTGGTAGAAACACCCCAAAAATAATGCAGTGCAGTACTACAATACTGCAAACTACAATTAATAAATAACATCAACATCATAGCTCCGTCTCAAATTAGATCTTGTATTGAACACACCTGCAGAATGAGATGTCCTAGTTTGGAAAGGTCATTTCTTTTGAATTTAGAGAAACTCATCCCCAGTTTGCCTGTGTCTGGATTCAACCTTAGACGTGCATTTCATAATAGGAGAGAAAGTGGATAAGGGGCTCAAAGATGAAATGGACATCACATAAAATGTGCATGTACGCTACCTGGGAAGTCTGTGTCTAGGACAGGGGATGATGTGGAAAAGCTGAGGCAAGGAGTAGAGAAAGTTAACCACTTGAGGAATGAAAAATAACAGCATTGTTTTGCTGAAGTGTCCTAGGATGCCAACAACAGCAAAGGTCATCCCTGCAAAGTAGCAGAAAGTATCTCCCACGAACACGGACGAGGGGTACCTATCACAAAATAGATAAATAAAATGATTGCAAGAATATTGAAACTTTTAGTGTGCTGTTTGACATCAACGGCATCAGATGAGAGAATTGGCATACCAGTTGTGATAAAAAAGTGCTAAAGTGGTGAAGAAGAACGGCATCATGAAGTAGAGAGAGAAAACATGATCATCGTGGTAATCCCCTGAAATGAAGAAACATCAATGGTCAAATTTCATTTCCCCCTCATTTATGAAGGATACACATGGACAGAATCAAATCGACTTTGGAAATGGATTCATCGCAACGCACCGCTGAGCTCTAGCAGGTTGAAGATGATGATGGAGCCAGAGATGAACAGAGCTTGACCTGACTCGATGCCGTTAATGCCAGCCAGGATGTTGATGGCGTTGGTGCAAAAGACTGCTAGCATGCCCATGTACACGTAGTAGAGAATACCTGTGTAGTTAAAATAAATGTTTGTTAATTAATCAACTATGAGAAGCAAATTACAAAGCAGGGCTTTATACACAACTCAAATGTACTGTATTAACTCATTCAGTGCCATAAATTCATTTTTAAAAAAGATTATTAAAAATTAGGGGTGAGAGGTGATTAAAAATTTTAACCGCAAGACTTCACTAATTAACTCACGATTAATTACAAATTTTATGTCTGTTCTAAATGTACAATAAAAAAATTCTAGGTTTTCATACTCTTGTTAACAAGTGTGGGGAAAAAAGTACTAACACTAATAGAAATAGTTCAAATTAATTTTTGACGTTTAGAGCCGTCAATGGCAGTGAATGAGTTAATATGAAAAGTTTTATATACTGTGCTTTTTGGTCAAATAAATACTAACAGAGAGGGGAAAAAAATCCTAAATGTTTATTGTGCCCAGTGAGTTAACATCAACCAACCCAACTCACCTAGATCCAAATGCAGCCCTAGCAGTGCTCTGAACGGTTTGGGGACCAGGATGATCGTGTTGCCAAAATTGGTGAAATAGACCATGAGAAGTGGCAGGGAGGCCATGGTGGGAAGCAGGAGCTTGTGTCTCCATCGCAGGTTTAGTACGTCATCGGCGAATCCCAGAAAGATCATGCAGCAGATGGCGAGCAGCGCACCGATTAGCTGCACAAACTAAAGAAACAGCACAATTGGAAGTGGTTGACTCGCATCCAAAAACATAATTTTTGTTGTTAAAGTTGTCTGTGATGTCCATAAATTACCAAAACTGAAAAAAATACAAGATTATACAGAGAATCTTCAAATGACAGAAATTTGCAGGCTGGCCCGCGCAATCGTTCTTGGAACTGATAACATCAAACCACATGTTTTAAATCAGGCCATGGATGAGGAGTATCTTGCTTTGCTGGATCTCAGAGTCGTTCATGCTTCCTGGTTCACATATCTCAATGTCGCTGGACAGCAACAAAATATTTGTTACTGCCTACCACTGGCTTTAATATGGTCCACTCCTACCTACCTCATCATGTGGAAAGCCATTGCACTGATCTCCAACAAAGCAACTGAGGAAAGGCACTGGGATGAAGCAGAAGAGGATGATAAGGAAGACTGTCCCACTGATGACACCCTGTGATTCTGGACTACAGAAACAGAAGAGGCTCACGCATTTTTCTATTCGTCCTAAACACAATCCAAGACGTGAATTGTACTCACACTTGATTTTTTGTCAGTTTGTTTAGATCCATGCCGTACAATCTGGCCGAGATGAAATGGTCCTTAAAAGTGGGAATCAGCTTCATTGTGGCCAGGCAGCCCAGTGCTGACATGAGGCCGTTGATGAGCAGCGGTAAGAACGGCGACGGCGACATTTTGCAGCCGTTTTTGTGCTTCTTTTTGAGTTTTAACAGGTCACCGAACTGTGCGATTAAAGTGTCGTCGACCAGTCAGTCACTCAATGAACAAACTCTACCTATCGCCACTCAGACATAAACACGTCATGCTGCCATTTTAAGACAATATACTGCGACGCATACTTGGTACAAATAATGAATAGCTCCATAAATCTTAACAGTTAAGACATACCGGTTGCCTTCGAGAGTTTTAATGCTAAAACGTGAGCTACGTTTGAAAAAACTCCACGGCTGTCAGGTTACATTGTCCGGTTCCTGGTGTCAGACGGGCAATGTACTTCCGGATATTATTTTCAAAATAAAATAAGCATACATGCCCAACACAGTATTGTACACTAAATATACCCCTCAAAGTGTATCAAAATTAAAAGACAATATTGATTGCTATGCATCATTCGGAAAGGTACTTTAATATTTTTGGGTAGAATTTTTAGATTCACAAGAGCGGCAAAATATTAATAACAATAATATCATTGTGATTAAACTGTCCTGACCAGGATAACTAAAATTAATGATAGACATACTGTACTGCTAAATTAAGAGTGGGATCAGTAAATACTGACTACTGTTATTTTGTAAATATAGAATGGAGTGTATTTCATGTTGTGAGTACAGTATACATTATATCCAAATTATTCTCTAGAAATAGCAATATAATTGGCCTACTGAGGTTTTACATGATCAATAGTGCTCAAATGCTTGTTGCATTAAAATGTCATTTTTCTTATCAACATTAATTAGACCACCTGTGAAATGCCATACATTAAGTACTAGTACATTTAGTCAAGAATTGCATTAATATTAATGTTAATTTATATTTATATTTATATATTTTTTGTCATTTATCTAATTGAATATTTGGTTAATGAATTTATTGTAAGTAGTCAAATAAAATAATATGAGTAAATAAACATACATAGTACAATCAACAATATTTTTTATTTTTTAATTTTTTTAATAAATGTGTTTAATGTGTTTAAATATAAATAATAGTTATCTGAGAGTGATTAAAATTCCCTATTAGTCATATATCAATTTTAATCAATCAATAGCCTAGCCCCTACATCCATTTTAAAACTCAAATATGGCTTTTGAGCACAAAAGTTCGCCCGCTATTGTTCAAGGTGAGTTGCACTCATTGCAGGGATTCCCGATATACTTTTATTTCAAAAGACCCGTTTTCTATTTCCGTTTCATCTTTCGCACTCCTCCCCTGCAGCGCCACCTTCAGGTTGACGTCATTCTCCCGTTCCGTTATTGTGGCGAGGTTAGTCTGTCTTGCAGTAAGATCAGTGGAGATTTGAAACCGAGTGGAGCCAGGTAGTTCGGGGTTATTGAGCGTTAATGTGAAATGTAAAGAAATCGTTTATAATGAGAAAGACGCTTGCGCGAGGAATGCTGAGTGTGCAATGGGACAAAGTCATGTGTTGTTGGCGCCGCTGTTTATCGCCATGAAGGCAGCAGCTTCATGTTACCGCGACTTGCTTTCGATTTCCTGCATGCTGCAGTCAGGACCGTCCAAGTTAAACGGTGGGTTCATTTAAATCATATTATTAATATCACATTTGAGCTTCTTCTCTTATGCACCCCACACACCTTATGTGTTGATGTAGACTGTAGTTAATTAGGACTAAAGGAGCTTGTTAGGATCCTTCAAAGAACCACAATTCCTGTTGTTGTTGTTTGGGTTTTTTTACATCCAAAAATTCTGCAGGGCTAACTGTCTGATGCTTTTCACAGGTTGAAGGGTGCCTGCATGCCCTCTTCTGACAGTCCCTAGCATTTCCAGTAGACATGAGAGGCTGCACGAGATGGTGATGGAGCTCCAAGAGTTGGGCTGGCTGGTTCTTGTGGGGCTTTTCCTGGCCTCCTTGCTCATCGTGCTGGTTTGGCTCTTCCAGTTCTCGCTGAGCCTGCTGCGGCAGTGGAGAACCAGGAATGCGGCCGAGCAGCATCAGCGGGGTCTCTCCTCCTTCAGGCAGCATCCTCATCACAGCTTGGCTGCAGGTGTGTGGGACTTCCTGCTCAAGCTGCGCCCAGCTCTGGATGGCGGAGCTGTGTCCGAGGTCGGGCTTAAAGGCTTGTTGACCTCGCTTTTCTCCTTCAAGTCGTTGAGCGAGCAGTGTCGCAGGAGCTGGGTCAAAGCTCTGAACGAGCAAGCTTGCAGGAATGGGGTGAGTGAGAATTATTTTCATCTTCATGTGAAGAGGGACACAAGGACAGGACTTAGTGAGCATGCTGGCAGTGTGCCAAAAAGTAGCGCGGGTATGAATTTTGATGTGCTACGTGTGTGTAGAAGTGGGTGTTGGAGTGGGTAAGAGGATGGGGAGCACATCCTTGCATAACAGCTTTGAAGCATAATAAGAGCGTAGAGGCAAGACCAGCCAGCATAATCGCAGTATGAACGCCTACACCTTGTAAAAATAGCCTTCTTTACCCCAGCCTGGTATGATGAAGTGGTGGACGCTTCTCTTTAGAACTATGTCCAGGACAGAGCGATGTTCGTCTGGTTTGACCCACTGCATAACCTTAGAGTTTGAATCGAAGTTACTTCATAAGTAAGACTTATTCATACAAAAAGTTATAATATTCAGCTTCAGGGTGAAAGCAAAATGTACAATAACGTACAATAACCTCCTGAATTTAATTTGAACTTCTTCGAACTTTTCAACAGATGAACAATGTACTTTTTGCATGCCAAGGGAAAGTACTGACACAGCTGGATGTGTCCATCCAAAATTTTAGAGGTCAAAAGAAGTTCTTCTGGAAAGATTGTTTTCACCGAAAGTCGGATATCCCTGTTTTGATAGTACTACCTTTTTCACTTGCTTCAATTTTATCAATGTAATGGCATGATTTCTTTTTTGATTTTTATAACACTCATAACATGCCTTTGGGTGATTTTAGAGTATTCGATTAAACTAACAGGCACATTTGGAAATGTGGGATGAAGTCAGAGTAAACTCATACTGGGAGAACATGAAAACTTCATGTTCTAAATCCAGAACCTCTCAACTGAGGCCGACACGCTCTCCACATGCTCCACCGTAACATTTCCCTGAAATGCAGTTGTTTAAATAAGAAGGGAATAACGTATGAACTGAATGTGTAATGGTCTGATATATACTATATATTAAATTGGATATCTTGAATATACTGTAACTAAGCCTAGCTATTTAAAGAGGAAGTCAATGTTAAACATTTCTTGACAATAATATGTCAAATGTGACCTCACTAGTCTAAACATGACATTCTGGTTACTATTACATTTATGGAATATGAGTTATGCAGGGGGCAGCCATTTTGCCACTTGCTGTCGACTGAAGATGACATCACATTTGCTCAGGGCTCAGGTAATGACCAATCACAGATCACCTGTTTCCTGAAGCTGAGCTGTGATTGGTTGTTACCTAAGACCTGAGCAACTGTGATGTCATAACTCACTTGTAGCCATCAGTAAGTGGCAAAATGGCCGCTTCCTGAGATGCATAAAAACTACTGGATTTTGCTGCTTAACTCATATTCCACTAGTGCAATATTAATCAAAATACCGTATTTAGACTAGTGGGGCTGCATAGAACATATTATTGTCGAGATTTTTGTTTTTTGGGGGGTTGACTTTCCTTTTGAAAGAATGTGAAATACTGGCAAAGTTTAATATCTGAGCTTTTTATTTATTTGGCTCCTTCAGGCTATTTTATGATACTGTGCAAAAGTCTTACCATTGTTTGATTTAGCAATTCTATATTGAAATACGCTATCACTAAGTAAGATACTCACCTCCACCAAAGACAAATTGTTAACAAAAGAGGGAAAATCAATAGTTGCACATTGTTTGCTAGTCCACCTGTTTGGGGAGATGAACTGCAGAAGCTCATCGTCCTGCTAGGAAACTGAATATTACATCAGAAAAAGGTCCTATCGACTGTGATAAATTCATTAAAACGGATCATTCTCATGCAGAATGTCAGTAATTGCAGAGACAATCTGTTCTCTTCAGTGTGTCCATGTGACAATTTCTGAACTGAGACCGCCAGCCAAGACATCTTTACTCGCTCATTAGTATAAAAACAGTTTTTCGTCATCGTGTCTGCACGCACGCACGGGCTGTTATTCTAGATGCGTCTGCAGCATATGCTAATCACTTGGCTGCAAATGATACCGGACCATGACACTGGCTGAGATTACAGAACACAATCTAATTTGATACTCATGCATGCTTGTATGGTTGTCCGGGATGTTTTTTGCTTCTTTCTTTAACTTAAAAAACCTGCTGTGGGACATGACCGGTACAAGAAAGTCACACCCCCATTCTCGGCCCATCGAACTAAATATCGCATATGTTGTTGTGGCCACTTGCAAAACACAACCTACGATGGTCTCGTCTGCTTTGCATTTTGGCAATTGTGGCTCTGCATCAGCAAAACAAGAGCCCCCTGGAGGCAGCGCTGTGAGGATAGCGCTTGTGGGGATTAGCCTGTCTATCGCTTTTCACATTAACCTTAGTAGTTCTCTCGTGTTCAAGGTCTGACAGAGGTCTTGAAATAATTGTATTAATGCTTAGAGGGGGGAGCACACGTCACTAAAATGATTCATCCAATTATATTTACTCATCAGATCTGAAAGTCAAAGGCGAGATCAGAGACAAAAGTATTGTCATCATTGTCAACAATGATGTCATGGCATCGCCATGATATCGATGCTGATTCTGGATATCGCATTATATTACTATATGGCATATATTACCCCATGGCATTTAAAATAGGCAACGTCATGTATGGTTTCATTGTCATCTTTCCCCCAACGTATTCTATTTTTTATTACTTGCGAGTTGCGATCTTAACATAGACCAAATATGGTATCTCTTTTTTTCCAAGTTATTTCAAGATAGGACATATAGATTCAATTCAATTTAAAAAGGATTTAGATCAGTCCTGATCTTATTTTTGTAACCTTTATGGTACGTATCAGAAAATTAATTTCCTTCACTTGCAATTTGTAGTCACATAGTTTTTAATTTAACCTCCCATAGGCAACTTTCAAAAAGATCGATGAACAAAATAAATATATATGAATTTTTAATGATCAAATTTATGAATAGGCGAGTACTAGGGCTGGGCGATATAAATAAAATCTTGAATAAAAAAAATATATATATATATATATATATATATATATATATATACACACACACAATTTATTTCAGTTATTTTGGACGATTAAGTTTTAACATTTATTTATGTGCACCTCGATTTCACGATTTAGCAAATTTTCAAATCATCTATTTTTTAAATGACACTATTAATCAAATGTATTGAGTAAGCTTTGAACACTTGTCTTGGTATCTTTCTGAAAAAAAGTGGTCAACATTCCTAATCAAAGTGTTTTGCCATCGATGTGCAGAATGTTCAGTATCGTATTATTGTTTTTAAGGGGCATAAATAATCTCTAGACACATACACTCAAAAAGATGCCTTTTCTAAACACAGTATAAATATACACGAGACATACACTAGCAACAGTAGGATCAGTCTCAGTACAGATTGTAATTCTTATTTTGATTACAGCGGTCAGAAAGGATATTTTGCAGCGTGTGAAGTGCGCCACTGTTGGCAGTTTGCAGCTGGATTCTTCACAGATTTCTAAAAATGTCAAAACCAATTACGCTGATAATGACAGTGAAGAAATCCTCCAGCCCCTTCTTCCGGGTCTTTTCGCCGTAATCCACTGGAGCGGGCCTCCATTGCAGCTGCTTAATTACTGCATGGCCGTGCCAACAGGAAGACATCCTCATGCTCCATCAGAAGCAACTGTTACAGCATCCCGTATTGTAGCAGCTACCGCGTTTGAGGGTTAATGAGCTAAGAGATTAAACACAAGACTCACTGTTTTTATTTCAGTGGAGCGTGGAGGAGTATCCTCAGAAAAAGAAAAAAAAACACTTTCATGTCGGTGGCATCTTATGATGCAGCATGTTTCATGACTCACTTCAAAAAATGACTGCAGATTTATTTCTGTGTGAGCCACTAGATGCAGTCTTGTTGGGTTCTAGCTGGATTGGTCAGAGGCTTTTTTTTCCCAGCATTCAGACCATTATAGCGTCATTAAATTGCACGTGCAACGTTGACATTGATGGCTGGTCACTGAATGGTACGGATGATAAGATTTTGATTCATTTGATTTTGTGATATGCAAATAAGTGACAGGTGAAGAGCTAAAGGCTGCAGTTCATGTCGTCTTCCTTCCGTGCTGCTGCTAGATGATGAATGCACTGTGATTATTCACAAGTAGTTTGATCTTAAATGACAGGGGACATTAAGCACTTACCGCCCATTCAGTATGATAACACAGGAAATAGGCCTTTTTCATACCTATCACAGCAGTTTCAGAAAATCACTTATGCAAAACAAATCATTTTATGCGGTCTGTTAAAGCAATCCCTGTGCGCTTATTGCGAAGGTTTTTGCATCAAAAGTGAGAACTAAAGTAGGCTAACGCCATCTTTTGTCATTTTGCAGAGGAGTAATTTTAGGTTTTATGGTTGCAATAGAATGTGGGGGATTTATATCATGGTGATTTATATGGCAATGATGACGCCCGATTAAAGACAAATCACGGCTCAGCTTCAGAAAACAAGTGAGCAACTGTCATGTCATCTTCAGTTGACAGCAAGGGTCAAAATGGCCGCCCGCTGAAATAGATTTTGCTGCTGAACTCATATTCCACAAACACAGTATTACTCAGAAAATCGTGTTTAGACGAGTTGGGCTGCGTAGAACGTTTTTAATTGTAAAGAAGTATTTTGGGTAGACTTTCCCTTTCAAAATGATAGAAATGCACATACTGTATGCCTTTTTGGTTTACAATCATAATGGCTCTCTGAGGAAAACCATTACTGACTACTGTTTTTTAACTAGTGATTCAGTTGCTTCCAATTACACTAATGACAGTCACTGTTGTGACCTGATTCTCTCATTGAGAAACTAAAAGAAAAAGACAGAAAAGGCAAGTGAGGGTCAACACAAGCCACAGGCTGAGTGTATTCCTGGTTGACCCTCGTGCTTTTCAGAAGCGTCCAGCCCGCAGGTCCTAAACAGAATGTTTTTGACAAACCTGAAATGACACAGTAGTAGTCCTGGGGGTATCCCACAAATAACCTCTGCGTACACATGCGCATAAACCGAGGTCACGGGGACAAAACAGTGGACGTGCCGCCAGCTTTGGTCTGGTGATGACAAAATGAGGTCTGTTGCCCGTGCCGCGAAGGGTGCACAACACCGCGTTACACCAGTTGGCTATGTGAGACCTCGATGGACTCGTTCAACACGGCATGTTTACACCAAGTGCTACAGTTCACGGTGTGTGGGTGCAAGGTTAATAATATGTGTCATTTTGCTAGAGTGACATGGTGTAACCTAGCAATATATTTGAAAAGGAGGAGAAGCAGCACAGTCTTGTTTTTGTCTGGGATGCCAACCCGTGAGGTTTGGTTCGGAAAGGAGGTAGTAGACTCAACGCAGGCAGTTTATTCCATCCAGGTCCAACCTATAGCACGTATCCCGGTGCTCCACACAAGTCTAGCGCAAAAGCGGTCTCAATGTTGTGCATGTGGGTGGAGTTTCTTTCTTTTGACATTTTGCATGACGAGCAGAGAGCGGAGATAGAATAGGCCGTTTTGCGCTGTTGTGGGATGGAAGGTAGCGGACACCTGCCAATCAAAGTGGTTCACTTAATTTACTAGTAAAATGAGACTGTCTGTATCTTGGCATGTGCAAGTACATCACAAATATAACAATGGTGGGCCACAGGGCTATTTTCTATTTGTACAGGGTCAATCGGTATGGACGTTTTAAGATATATCATGCTGATTCCGATATTTGCCAGATAAGATTCTAATAACCAATTAATCGTCCGATTAAATAAAATGGCTTCTTTTCTGCTCCTTTAAAGCTTACAACAATAAAGATGTGAAAACAGGCACTAACATTTGACTGTTCTACATTACTAGTTTATTTTATTAGTATTTTAAACACAGAAAATTGACAAAAAATTTGCCAATTCTGAGCAGATTCCTTTGGGGGGAAATGTTTGAATGTGTGTATTAATTTGTCTTTTGTTGTAATTTTTTCATATGTAGAGAGAGAAAAAATGGCTTTTTTTGTTGTTGTTGCCAATTTTAAAAGAGCTAATATCAGCCAATTAAATTGGCTAGTTGATTTGTCAGTCCGGATTTCTTAGTGAACACAATGAAAGTGTTTAGAATTTACATTAATATGCTAGAAAAATTAATTTTTGTGTATGTGCATTGACAAGTCATATTTACTATCCCCATATATGGGAGTACTTTTTTGTAGTCCACAAAATGTTAATTCTGAAAGGGAATTTGAGGTTTTCTTACAAAAGACTCTTTCAATTAAGACCCAAAAGAGGCCAAGCATTTGATTAGCTTACGGATAATATGTATGTAATACTACTAGGCGACATGCATAATTGCACATAACAATGCTTTATTCTTCTTCTTTTTTTGGGGGGGCAGCCAGCAAATAAACCAATATAAGGACCTTCTACTGACCCATCTTTCTAACAGGCATCGACTAATCCTGGCAATCCTCCCCCTGTGTCTTAATTTGCTAATATCTCATGGGCTGACTTTGTCTTGTCTCAGCATGATTAGCCTGTGACGTTCAGGGGAATTTGCTCTCTCTGTCATAATGATCTTAATTAGCCTCGCCGCAGACGCCAGTGCTCTTTGGCAGAGTGGTACACAAAGTTTTTTGCAACACACGTATGTGAGCGTGCACACAATCAGAACCGGTTTCTGGATGCCACGCAATCCGAGATACATCACTTTGTATTTGCTCCGCTCTTTGGATGCGATGAATGGTCGGCTGACTGAGCAGTTTTAGAGGCTTGGGCCAAGCAAAGTAAACATGGTTGTTTGTAGTGTGGAGTCATGTGACATCGTGTTGGTCCAGACCTACGTCAGCCCGCAGCGTTGCACTTTGCTTCCTGTCTCTCTCGCGCAGAAGCACACATACGCCACAAACTATGTTATATCATCCTCCCGTTTCTGCCCCACCTCCACTGTTCAGTTTGGAAGAGATTGGACTTGCATCTAGAGAGGCATATGCTCTGACAATAGGGAAGGGGGGGGGGGGGGGTTGCTTCCTCACACTTGCTTCTCCTGAGCCAGACAACAAGTTTCACTACAGCAGATCATTTGGCATTCACACATAAACACACATTGATAATCATCCACGGTGTTACACAGTTCAGGCGATGCCATGTTTGATTTTGAATCAGTGTTAGGCAGTGACAGGCGGTGCATTTAATACCTGGGCCTTCAGTGGGGATTTACCCGACTTAATCCCTCTTTTAATACCACCACTGTCACATTGCATTTATAAGAACTATCAATGCTATAAAAACTCAGGATGTGCCATGCTCGTCAAATAAATTTGTTCAATTCAGTTTTCTCCGTAATTTTGAAATTTCACCTAAATCTCCTCAATTTTATCTAAATCCCTGATTGTAAAAAGTAGTTGTATAGATACATTATAATTAACTAGCTTTGAATTCTTCAGCTATTTCAGTGAAGGGAACTCAAAGGGAACGCAGAACTAGTGGAACATACTAATTCAGAAGCATTAAAGGGGAAGTCAACCCAAAAATTATCATTATATGCGCCCCCAAATAGTCTAAACACGGCATTCTAATTAATATTGCGTTTGTGGAATATCAATTAAGCAACAAAATCCACCGGTTTTGATCATTAAAGGGAGCGACAATTTTGCCACTTTCTGCGAACTAAAAATGTCATCACAGGTTAACTCATTTACGGCCATTGACGGTTATAAAAGTCAAAAAATCATTTTAAGTATTTCTATTAGTTTAATATTTTTATCTACTTTTGTTAACAAGCGTATGAAAACATAGATTTTTTTATTGTACATTTAGAACAGATATAAAATTTGTGATTAATCGTGAGTTAACTATTGAAGTTATGCGATTAATTCCGATTTAAAAAATGTTTTTTAATTAATTGCATAACTACACTATTGTAATTAATCGCATGACTTCACTCCTATAACTATTGAAGTTATGCGATTAATTATGATTACATTTTTTAAATTGTAATTAATTGCATGACTTCA
This sequence comes from Vanacampus margaritifer, assembly GCF_051991255.1. Taxonomy (NCBI): domain Eukaryota; kingdom Metazoa; phylum Chordata; class Actinopteri; order Syngnathiformes; family Syngnathidae; genus Vanacampus; species Vanacampus margaritifer. The sequence continues at coordinate 9,031,148 of NC_135447.1, read as the reverse complement.
CTAGTTTTCTTCTTCACGATTAATCACAAATTTTATATCTGTTCTAAATGTACAATAAACAAAAATTCTAGGTTTTCATACTCTAGTTAACAAAAATGGGGATTTTTTTTTAAACTATTAGAAATAGTTCAAATGAATTTTTGACGTTTTTAGCCGTCAATGGCAGCGAATGACCAATCACAGCTCACCTCTTTTCTGAATTTGTTCATGTGACGTTTGCTAGCTGAGCTGTGATTGGTCGTTACCTGACGTTGAATCCTGAGCAACTGTGATGTGATACCATTTTTAGTCGACAGCAAGAGGCAAAATGGCCGTCCTTGGAGATAGATAAAAACGGTTCAATTTTACTGCTTACTTTCAGTCCTACAAACACAATATGATTTAGAATATCATGTTTAGGCTAGTAGGGGTGCCTAGAACATATTGTAAAGATAGTTTTTGGGTTGGTTTCCCTTTTAATTTCGCAATATATCAAATTATGCTTTGACGTCACTACCATATAACACAGCACAGCGGAATCTGCAACTGAAGCTAGATCTCCTCTGAACTTGAACACGCTCCCTATCAGCCTTTGGTCAAACATATGTTGCCGTTTGCATGCCAGCACCCTCGGGCACCGACCATCATTCTGACCGAACAAATGCAACTCGCTGCTGGCCGTGCCACGGTTGTCATGTCCATGTCATGAGCAGTGACTGCAATAACCTCCTGTTTTTCTGTATTAGACTGCCAAATTGTGTAAATACTTAAAAACAGTGAACAGAGAAAACACGACTTTTAGGTAATAGCGCTTTAGCCATGAAATGAGATCAGTGCAGTGTTAGATGCCTGACACCAACTGTGCTTAAAATTCATAAATTGCCCTAGTTAGTTAGCGTCCCCATGATTCAGATGAAGTTTCATTAGCCGGCTGGGAAAACAAAACCAAACACCCTCCTTAAGGACTCTGCCTAATTGTTCGCTAACTGCATGCTAGCCTGTACCACTGCAGTCTATAATCTTTTATGTCATCCCCAAGTGTCTTGCCTCTTCATGTTCATGTCCACTTATGTAATATTTAGTACATTTGTTTCTCTGCCTCCCTCTGTCTCTCACAGAGCTCCATCCAAATCACTTTTGACAGCAGTGTCCAGTTTATTGCTGCCCCTGCAATTGAGAGTGTGACCTGCACTGACCAATCAGCACACAAAATGGTGGGTAATCAACTTCTTAAAAAATAAAAGATAATTTTTTTTAAATATATTTTCAAACAAGAATACAATTACTGTACTATGTCATTGATAACCGCATGTAATATTAAGTGCAAAGAGCTGTTGGTGTTACTCCACAGCTACTCATTGTCAGAAGAACAATCCTTTATTGTCTCACATACACTTGGCAACACAAACACATGAGAAAGACATCAAAGCGAGTAGGCATTTGTTTACGTAGTTTAGCATAGCGTAGCGTAGTGAATTTTGATTTACTATGTAAAATAGAAAAGGGCAACCTTGACTGATTGTGTGAATCTCTGACGACACCTTTTCTCACATGATAGGTTTTACATTGTAAATGTCGGGTGGACACAGTGGTATTTCCTGTGACGGTTACTCAGCAGTCCCCCGCTGCCGTTGCCATGGACACCTATCAGATTACCATCGCACCTACAGTGGCAAAGGTACTGAGGCACACCACCTGGTTTCCTTTAGTTTGCTCGACTCTTTTACAAGCCGGCACGCGAGAACATTTGCATTGCTAGTCAAATATCTACTTTGACGAAAGGACATGTTACAGACCTACCATCGCTGACGTTTATTATTATGAACTTTGGAACTGGCTACATTATCACAATTGTCAACAATTGAAATGAATGAGTAACTCCCTGACAGTTATTATTGTTGTAATGACAAAATTGGGGATATACCGTACTGAATGAAGTATCCAATATATATATATATATATATATATATATATATATATATGTATATATTTTCCAACCATGCGTCCTGTTTCTACTTCCATCATCAGGTGGTTGTATGTCTGGAAGAGGTGGAGGACGAAGGACTTTTGGTGTCCTGGACTCTTTCCAAGCAACCGTCATTGAAATTGACTGCGTCGCTATGCAGACTGCCAAGACATGTGAGAAGATTTTACATTAGCAGTCATATTGTTGTTGTTTGAAAAAAAAGAATGGTAATAATATCAAAAGAATTTCCCTGATTGTGTATCTGAGTAAAATAAAGATATTTGAGCTCATATTTTCTAAATTAGTTAAATGGGGAGTTTACCCCCCAAAATTCTTTACTGTATATTCAATGCAGCAAAAATCCACCCAGCAGCCATTTTGCCACTTGCTGTCGACTGAAAATGACATCACGCACAGTTGCTCAGGGCTGAGGCAACGACCAATCACAACTCACCTGTTTTCTGTGTCTGGCCATGTGACATCTGCAAGCTGAGCTGCGGTTGGTCGTTTGAGCCCTGATCAACTGTGACGTCATTTTCAGTCGACAACAAGTGGCAAAATGGCCGCCCTGTGAGATGGATAAAAGCGGGTGGATTTTGCGTCTTAATTCATATTCCCCAAACACAATATTCAGAATGAGAATGGTAAATACAATTTTGGGGTTGACTTTAACGGATGTACCATCTTTTTTTTCACTGGTATCCCGATTGCTGGTTGTTTTTAGCGCATGGATGACAAGGGAGACTTGGATGTGATCAAGAGCCTTATAGAGGACACTCTGTTCAGCTCTCATCCAGCCATGATCCTCAACCTCAGGACTTGTACAACTAGTTCTCCAGTAAGTTCTCTTCCTCTTTCTATATGCGGTAGGAATGTAATATTGTTAAGTTAAAGGGTTTATAAGGTTCATTGAAGAGCCGGGAATAAATGTACCCGCCAAGAGATGACAAGCAATGGATGTATTTCATGCTTTTACACGACATTTTCTGCTCCCAGGTCTCCATGGAGCACCTATCAGTAGGATTAAAGCCTGTACCCCAGAGTGTCTTTGTGCAGCGACTACTTCTACGGCAGCTCAGGGTGACCTTAAGTAAAGGTCAGATGCATTCCCTCGATGGCTTTGGATCCTTTGTGTCTAGCGTTCTGTTGAATCCTTGGTGCCTCACTGAGCTGTTTTGTCTTTGCAGGCCAGTGGTGTAGCTCAGAAGAGCTTTGCTGCGTCCTCAGCCTGAATCAACCTTCCTCAGAAAGGACAACCTGCTTTCTGCCTGTGCCCCACAACCCAAAGACCCCAATGGAATGGAGAGAAGAAATGACCTTGTGAGACATGTCACATTCATATGCCAGGACTGTTCATACCTGGCGACATTAAAAAGAAATGAATGTGTTTTTGTTTTGCATTGCAAAGTGGGATTTCTTCCAGGATGACTCTAAACACAGCTGTGCCCTTTTTTTTGTGTTGAAGGGAGCTGAGCCCAGAAACCAAAGAGCTGAGAGTGAGACTTTTGGAGCGGAACGGCAGAAGCGAGCGTAAGGCATAGCACAGGCTGGGATCCTGTCCAGAAATATATTTAGCCACAATGCTCAGTTTGCAGTGAAATTCTGTTTGTATGCATTTTGAAATATTAGGATGAGTGGTCAACATAGCTTCAGAACTGCAGTCAATTGATATGCAGTTTGTATTTGGTCAAATTGTCCCAAGTGTCATACTCCCTTTCGATACATAATTGGGATACTTTTTTTTTTGTGTACCAAACAATCAACTTTTTGGGTTGTTTTGTCTAAAAAAAAAACAAAAAACAAGCAAACAAAAAACAACAGCAGTCAGACCCTTTTTGACACACAATTTGGTTATTTCATTTGTTGTTGTTTTGTACGAAACAATCTATTTTGGGGGGGTTATTTTGTATTACGTGTTCAAAAAAGCAAAAAACAAAGTTGGATTAAATTGACCCAAAAAAGTTGGCCCTTTTGGACACTTTTTTTTTGGGTACAAAATTATCAATTTTTTTTTAAAGATTGTTTTATGCATACACACAAAAAAAATGGATCAAATTGACCCAAGTAGTGGTTGGTTAATATATGGACAAATATAAGGACAAAATCATTGCCTTTTGTAGCTTACTCTGTTTTTTGTTCATTTCTCTTTGTTCTGTTAGAATTCCTTCCCGGGCATGCCTCCTTTGCCTTGGACTTCCAGTCCAAAGTTCCTACCTCTGTCGTACTCACAATAAACCCAAGCCACGCCTCGGAGCCTATCGCCACCATCACAGCAGAAGTGAGTGACAGGCTCTTAAATGCGTGACAACTACCTGTATTACAAAGACATGGAACAAATTTACAACTTATCCAATATAAAATTATTCACAGAACATACATTACTCAATATATGATGAAGAAAATGGGACTCTCAGACTCCGACATTTGTCTCCAATGCTTACAAAACACTACAGACACTTATGTTCATGCTTTATGGTTATGTACTCCGGTTATGTATTTCTGGACTAAAGTCTTAGAAAAACTTTCCGATATTTTGGACTGTAGGATACCTTTATCTCCAAACTTGTGTTTGCTAGGTGACCTAACAACAACTGACTTACCACATCAACAATTTCAATCTACACTTGTAGCCCTTACTATCGCAAAAAAAACAATTCTTGTTAACTGGAAAAATAAACAAACTCTGAATATCGACCAATGGTCTAACCTCCTCATAAATCACATTTTAATGGAAAAAATATCTGCCTCAAATAAAAACCAAATATCAAAATTTATAGAAACATGGTCCACGTATATAGAATTTTTTAACCTAATTCCGGTTACTTAATTCTGTCTGTTAGCGAGAGGCACTACATCGTGATAACTTACATTGATGTTTCTGCATTTGGCAATTTATTATTATATTATATTATTAGTATGGGATTTTTTTTAATGGGCTTTAGGTGAACTGATGAATACACACACGCACGCACGCACACACACACACACACGCACATACACATATTCACCCACATACAAAAAAAAAAAATATGTATATATATATATATATATATATATATATATATATATATATATATATATGTATATATATTTAAAAAAAAAAAAAACATTTATTAAATTTTTTAATTTATTTGTTTTTTAAAAAAAAAAAGGAGAGCAATGATGATGTCAAATCGAATGAACAATACTGAGCTCTCCTGAAAAAAAAAAAAAGACATGGAATGATTGAGCATTTATTTTATAAGTCTTGTAAAAGAAGCTGATAGAGAGCTCGTTCTTGCATTCTCATCTGGCTGAATGTGAGATAACATCTCTCACACTCTTCACAAAGGTTTCCCTACAGATTCCTTTTGTCTGATCTCAGTGCACACGATTGCTAAATGAGACGTGGAAAGCTTTTTTTTGAGTGTGGTGGATTTGCTGCAATGTTTTTTTTTTGTTTTTTTTTATCCACTCAGCTGCTCTATGTGGAAACTGAGGAAATCCGGGCACCGCTGCGTTCCTCGCTCACCCCTACCAAAAAGGTCGACGTGGACCGAACCATCATGCCGGACGGAACCATCGTCACCACTGTGACGACCGTGCAGTCCAGACTAAAATTGGAGCGCAGTCCAGGTACATGTAAAGCATCACTGTGTTAGTTAACAACATATAACTGGAGTTATTATTCTCTAGGTGATTCTCCTTTGCGTTCCCCGTCCAAAGTTGAGGTGACAGAGAAGAAGCCCACCATTCTCTCTGATGGAAGAACGACCCCCAGCCCCAATCCGAGCAGTGAGTTAGAAACCATAAGGACAAACCATACAAGGGCTAAAGTATTGCGATGAGCCTCTTAATTAAACCATTAGTCATTCGTGGATTGCTTTTGGGGAACTTTGAATGAATCTGGCGTTGCAGAACTTGAGAAAAAAAATACTTTCAGGATGAATTAGAATCGATTGTGAGCATGGCCAGTCAAGCATCAGTCATTTTTTACCAAAAATCGTAGGTCGTAATATTCCTGTATGCAAAATGGCTGCATGTCCCAGTCCTTTTGGCATTACAGAAACATGTTAGTATTCTATATTAGCAATCATCATCTATGTAAAAGGAACATGTTGGCCGATTCCTTAAATAGAAAAATGCTGATTTTATATTTGTGCTTTTGTTGCATAGGGAGCAGCCGCATATCTAATGGCTTGGATCCTGTTGCAGAAACGGCCATTCGTCAGCTGACTGAGTCCAACTCCAAAATGGCTCGAAAGACACCAACAAAGAGAAGCACACTGATCATCTCAGGCGTGTCAAAGGTCAGAGAATTTGCGTTACTATGGATAGAATGTACTGTAGTGGCATGCATATCAAATTTGCCTTTAAACAAATACGTGGAGCTACGCAATATTACGCCTCGTATACCTTTTTTAGGCGGCAGTCTCAGCTACCACACACTAGACCCCCCCCCTCGTAGCACATTCAGATCACATTACAGCAGTCTTCTGACCTGATTTCTGAGTAAAAGAGAAATGTTTCCACTTCAAGAGGCTGCAGTGGTAACCTAACACATCTCAAGACGACATATTTGAAAACAGATTATGACAGTAGAACCGAGTGCAGCCATTTAAAAATAAAAAAATAAAAAAATCACCCTTACCATTGCAAAGACATATATTGTATACATATACAGTATTTTTGGTTTTCAAACTGTTATGTTCGGCATTTTAGTCATGCAGTATGAGAGGTCCGTTTGCTTTTTAGAGCCAGAACAGATTTGCTGTCTGGAATAGTCCTTCTGTTTGTATTGAGCGCCACCAAAAAAGACATGATTTGAAAGGGGGCAGACAGCGAGAACGGCGAGCAAAGCAAAAAAAGAAAAGAAAAAGAAGACGACAATTACAACAGGCAGCCAAAAACAAATCCAGACATTTTTATCCATCTCAGGGGGCGGCCATTTTGTTGTCTGTTGTTGCTCAGGGCTCAGGCAACGAGCAATCACAGCTCACCTGTTTTCTGAAGCTGAGCTCTGATTGGTTGTTACCTGAGACCTAAGCAACATTGATGTCCTCTTCAGTCGACACCAAGCGGCAAAATGGCCGCCCCCTGAGATGGATAAAAATGGCTAGATTTTCCCGCTTAACTCATATTCCACAAATGTACAGAATGTCATGTTTAGACTAGTGAGCTCACATATAACATATTATTGTCAAGAAATGTTTTAGGTTGACCTCCACTTTAACTACAATTTTTGGCGATACCAATAAAAATAATAATATTTACATGCTGACCACATAAGAGGAAAACATTAAATGAATTCCTTTTACTTCTCAGGTTCCTCTTTCTAAAGACGACTGCACGCTGTCAAGTGGCTACGCTGCAGCAATGGACGCTGCCATGCAAAGCAACCATTTCGGGGCGGGACACCACCAAGAGCCGGGTGAAACCACACCTTCCGATGTGTCAGAGCGTCCCTCTGTGGATGATGTGGAATCCGACACTGGCTCCACTGGGGCTTTGGAAACACGCAGCCTCAAGGACCATAAAGGTGACACAGTTTTACCCATTATTTAATATTATGTCACACCGTAATATTAAATGTTGTTTTTCTATATGTTATTGTAAAAATGCTTTATGGGGAAAATTAAGATATTTTGCTGCCACCTGTTGACCAGTTTAAAAAATGCAAACACTAGGACAATACAGTGTAGCTGTTCACTGTTTTGAGGTTAGCGGTTTGAACCTTAGCTAGTAAAAAAAGAAAAAAAGGATATTTAATGCAGCATCTCTCTATCTCACAGTGGGATTCCTGCAGAGCGGATCAAAGCTGTTGTTCCGCAGAAGATATCGTTCGAAGGAGCCCTGCCTCAGCCAATCCCATGAAGACGTCTCCAAAATGGGCAATAACTTCGCTGCGGCAGCAGACAGCGGTCGGAAAAAATCCGGTAGCTTCTCGCGACGTCTCATCAAGCGCTTCTCCTTCCGCTCATCAGGGAAATGGAAAGGCAAAGCCTCGAGCACCAACGGAGGAGCCAGCTCAGCCAATAACTGATCATTTCTGCTGTCGTCCCCCGTCAGCTATGTGAGCACAAGACTATTTATTCCATCCCAGTCTGATGTCCCTTGGATGGAGGACACCTCTGGGAGTGCTTTTTGAAGAGGAGAAATATTGCTGCTTCAGGACAAAAGTGGTTCCTTATCAAATCACTAAAAGTGAAATAAGATGAAGTCTATTGTTTAAGTTTTTGCAGGGAGGGACAACTAAACAGTTGGAATGAGTTCTGTTTTTTTTGGATTGATGTTGGAAGTTCTTGAAATGATGTAAGGATGCCACTCGAATGGCATTGGTGCACTTTGGAATTTACATTTTTACATTCTACATAACACATAGACTATCTGTATGAAGGTAATTTATGATTATGTGAAGTGCTATTTCTTTTATCCATACCATGGGTTGTCTTAGTTGCGTTATACTGTAAAATAAGAAATTGCTGTGATTTTTCAATGCAAATCAAGTTATATTCCATGTTATTTAATATAGTCGTATTTTCTTCCACATTGCATTATGAAATTGTTCAATGTAGGTTTTAAACTAAGCAGGAAATTGTCATATATTGTACTTTCTTGACAAAGTAATTGCTCTTAAATTATTTTCAGATTTACCCGAGAGGAAAGTAAGCAGGCTTATATATGATTGTTTAAAAAAAATAAAAAATGTAATAAGGAATATTTTTCACTAAGAATAAAATTGCTATTCCAGTACTGTGACTGAGCAACTGCAGAAATGAGGACAGTGGTAAGATGTGTCCAATGCGCTTTATGAAAATAGGATCAATTCTTAATTGCTAAAGTACAAAGACAAATTGCCTGGCTGGAATGTGAATGCGACAAGTGGCAGGTGTGATTTCTGCTGTTATTTTGATATGTTTAATTTATTTCAAATAAATTATTGAAAAACTTGAATTTTTCAACTATTTTTCTGTTTGACCCTGTTTTACTCCATTCATTACAGATTAATTCCCAGGTTTTCCCTTGAATATCAAGATATATTTTACAGCACATTTAATAACAATCAGATTTTTTTAATTCTCTATGTTTAGCTTGGTTGGTGCGGTTAATCCCTTTTAAGAAAATTTCCTGAATCACACTGCTTCGAAATTGTGCTTCGGCGCTTGCATCATTCTGCAAGTTTCACGAGACCGATGACGTTCGAAGCTTTACACGTCACAGCGCGTATTGACGACCCGTAAAGCTTTGGTGACTGGTGGCCCGCGAAATCACGAACTAGAATTTATGCGGTCATTTGACAGAAGGTCACGTTAAGTTCAATGTTGGTCGGCCTCTGAGTGGTGAAGTGGTGCCGTTACTCCACTTTGTTACACGAGATGTGGGTACGCTTCCCCCCACCGGGAGATCACAGTGGGGAAAATAAAATTCTGATTCTCTATTCAAAGCTACTTATATTAAATGTATAATGTTAAAGGTCAAATTTTATTAATAATTACTCAATAAAAACAATCACATCAGCCAGGTGGGTTCATACAGGTATCTGGGAGTCCACATTGACAACACACTCAGCTGGAGGGTACACGTTGGAAGTCTCTGCTCCAAACTCCAACAGCGTCTCTATTTCTTACGCAGACTTAGGGTCTATGGAGTGGAGCAGAGGATCATGCTGTTGTTCTACCGGGCTGCATTGGAAAGTATCATCAGATACGGCATTGCGGCCTGGTACGGCAACCTGACTGTGCAGTCAAGGTCACAGATTGCCGGTCTGGTGCGGACTGCCATGAAGATCATGGGGGTCAGGAATCATCCTTCCCTACAGATGCTTTATGAGCAGTCCGTCACCAGACTGGCACAGAAAATTGTTACTGACCCGACTCACATTCTGCATCATGAGTTCCAGCTACTGCCTTCCGGCAGGAGATTCAGGGCCCCCAGAACCAGGCTGAACCGCTACAAGAACTCATTCCTGCCGACATCCATCAAACTGCTTAATAACCGACATTAACTCAGTGCAATAAGATATATATATATATATATATATGGTGCAATGTTGTGTACATACCCATGTGTGTGTGTATATATATATATATATATATATATATATATATATATATATAAATATATATATATATATATATATATATATATATATATATATATATAAAAGTGTGTATATGTGTGTGTGTATATGGGTGTGTGCAATGTACTTCTCTACACGTGTATACTCCTGTGAAGACTTCTGGGAAGTCTTCTACTTATTGCTGCACTTCTAATTTATTTAATTTTAATTTCATCTCTTTCTATTCTGTTGTTTTCTCTTAATGTAAACTGCAGCTGGACGGAGTCCAGGAAAAAGTTCCCCACGGGGAAAATAAAAGTATATCGTATCGTATCGTATCGTATGATGACATTTAAATAATTCACACGTATTCCCGTTTATAATAAACATCAACATACACTCGTCAATCATATTTTATTTATGAGAAAAAAAATTATTAGTAGCACAGGTTTTGTAAATAATACATGCTGTGCATCTGATTGATTTTTACTTTTATTGATGAAAGATAAGTGTGAGTGGTTGTTTCACACTTCAATGACATAGGTTGCATTTACTTCTTTCGTCCACTAGATGTCCCATATGTTGCTTTCACCGAAGCACCAAAGCCCCGATTTTTTCTCGGCATAATTGGTTTCTTTTTGGCGCCAAAATTTTGAAACGCGAGGGAACAACCACAATTGGCTACGAATGCCACGACGAAACTCAAGAGCCAATCGCCTTTCTTTCTTATATGATTGGCTACGCATCAAATACAAACCACCAATCGCTGATGACTCGATTTATTCTTTCATTCCACCAAGCCAACCACAAGATACGCTATCGTCAGAGAAGCCAATCACGTAAAAGGGCGTGACATCCCCGGCCTTTTATATCCGGGTAGAGCAAACGTTTCATTCCACTGAACTACAATTGTTGAGGTCAGATCAGTACGTTGAAGTTCTACAATGTCTGGAAGAGGTAAAACCGGTAAGGCTCGTGCAAAGGCCAGGACCCGTAGCAACCGGGCAGGTCTCCAGTTCCCTGTCGGTCGAGTCCACCGTCTTCTCCGTAGAGGTAACTATGCAGAACGTGTAGGTGCCGGAGCTCCTGTTTACTTAGCCGCTGTGCTGGAATATCTCACCGCTGAGATCCTCGAGTTGGCTGGTAACGCCGCCCGGGACAACAAGAAGACCCGAATCATCCCTCGCCACCTCCAGCTGGCGGTGCGTAACGATGAGGAGCTGAACAAACTTCTTGGCCGCGTCACCATCGCCCAGGGCGGCGTCCTGCCCAACATCCAGGCCGTCCTGCTGCCGAAGAAAACCGGACAGTCTGCTCCGAGCTCCGGCAAGGCTGGAAAGAAGGCTTCCTCACAGTCTCAGGAGTACTAGTCGCATGGCTAGTAATTTTTACCCCAACGGCCCTTTTAAGGGCCACCCAAACTGCATTTAAAGAGCAAATGTCCTTTTGTGTTGCTTTCGTCACTTTTGAATAAATTCATGTGCTGGAGTTAAACGTCGCGAGTGTCGCAGTTTAGCATATCCGGGTAAACTGGAGAATAAGTTCGCTGGCCACTCGGCTGTTTTAAACGTTATCGCTGTTCTCACCACACCACAAAGTAAAATAAGCCCATGTCGGCCTAACTCTAGGTTAGCTAGTTTGCTACGTCTTTGATTAGCCCAGACCTCGTCATGTGTATTTTTTTTTTTTTTTTTTGTAGCTAGCTTCAACCTCTACACTTATTTGGCATTTTGAAAATGCTACCATTTGCTGGAGGGAGGAGGAAAGGGAAGCCAAACCTAAACTTCCTTTACATGTTCAATGCAGCCCCACTAATATAAACTGTTCTGATTATGTGATCTGGTTTGTGTTCAATATGAGTTAAGAAAAATCTCAGGGGGCGGCCATTTTGTCATTTGACGTCGACTGAAACTGACATCACAGTCGATCAGGGCTCAGACCAATCACGGCTCGCCTGTTTTCTGAAGCTGAGCTGTGCTTGCTCGTTACCTGAACAGCAGTAATGTCATTTTAAAAGAATAGCAGCCCTCTGAGAGATTAAAAATGTGAGGATTTTGTTTTTTAACTCTTATTCCACCATCTCTATTTTAATCAGAATGCTGTTCAGACTAGTTGGGGCATGCACGTACAATGTTAGGAACGTTTTCTGGTCGACTTTTGCTTTGAATGAGGGGCCTGTTAACCTTGTCCTAACAAAAAGCAAGCATGCTTTTAGAGATGTACTACGTAAAAGGATTAGGGCCAGTGAAGAGAGAGAAAAAGGTTGGCAGAATTCTGACTATAAAGTGAGAATTCTGAGAATAAAGTATTAGTGCTGCTATTTTTCTCACTTTAAAGTGAGAATTCTCACTTTAAAGTAAGGATTCTGAGATTAAAGTCAAAATTCACTTCGCTTAAATTGAAATAGTCAATTAATGCGAGATTAAATGCCACAGTTGCACAAATTTGCTTACTTGCAAGCACACATTTGAGAAACAAGCACTTACTTCATGGTGGCAGTGATCTCATCTGAGTTCACAACATGCAGCATTTTGCCAGAGTAGCCTAAACGATGCTTTGAAAAAGGAGGCTTTAAGACGTTAAATATCACTCAGTTGAAGTTTACTGTCAAATATGTTTACAGGCAATTATGCTTTATCATTGGCGAACAGGACGAATATTACTGCAGTTTGAGTAACTCATAGTTGTGAAACTCTTGATTTGAGTCTGTATGTATGTATTATACTGCCACTTGGTGGCCAAAACAACCCCCCCCCCCCCCCCAAAAAAAGTAGTACTGCACAGCACTGTAATGGCATTTAAATGAGAATCATTTGGGTAGTGGGCATGTAGTACGCCGACTCTTCCACTAGATGATGTGGTAGAGTAGGTTTAAAAAAAAAAAAAAAAAAAAAGCTCAGCTGTTTTGTCCACTTTCAGTAAGGCGGGAACTGGGAAATATTTTGACCCTTCTATTAAAATAATTGCCATATTTGTCACCTTAATTCAACAGTATTTATCAAATTTGTGAATTAATTAACTGTACAATATTATTTGTTTTAGCTGGTTATTTAATAATAAAAACGGTAACATTCATTTAATTCAACAAACGATAGCTCAACTTCATTGAGCCTGTGTGGGAAGGAAATAATTTGAATTTCTTCTCTTAATGATGGCATTCAAATTGTGTCAAAGGTTGACAACTTCCACCAGTTTAATTGCCTAAATATATGTTGAGTGGCGCACCGATGAACAGGATCAATATGGGAGCAAGCTATGTCATGAGACAGCAAGAGGGGGAAAAATAGAGTAATAACTGTGATTGATCACCTTGTGTAATGCAGATGTCGCATTCCCCCCTAATGTCTTTTCCAATGCGTATAGCAATTGCAGACGTTCCTGCCATCTCTGTTTTATTAAGAGTAAGAGCAGCCTGACACCACTGAGTTAGTTAGCACAGAGCACAGGACAGCCTGAACCAATTACTCTGGTCTTGACAACGTGTCCACAAACGCAAACTGCCAAGCTAAAAATTCCAGCAGGGGGAGGAAATGTCAAAATATCCTTTGGCTGTGATGTCTGTAATTTCCAGCTGTGCACTTTTCAACTGTGACAAAGCAAAAGTCTGGGTTGTAACACGAGTGTCTGCTTCACATATGCGTCTTTCAACTTTTGAGACCACGCAAGTCCAAATAGGTTAGTACAAAATGTGATAAAAGTTATTGAATCTAGTCATTCTCGAAGGGCCACACGAGGAAGAACGTAGGTTGGATATAACAATAGCATAAATGATAGGTGAGGCGAACGAGGGCTTGGAAAGAGGGACGGGCCTGGCAGCAAGACGCATGTGGATGCACTGAGCGGAACGCAACATATTTTCCTCTTCTGGAAGTCAGGGAGACGACTTGTAAGGATTTGAGCGGCTGTCTCGTCTTGTTTGACCAGCATCTTTCATCTAAATCGCTTCACAGGCAACAGGATGCTGCTCCCAGCCAGATCGGGTAATGAGGCGCTAAAATATTTGTTTGCTGGGAGTATGGCAGCGTTTGCATGTGGGAGAGAGATGAGATGCATTTACAAAGGGGCTATTGTGCCAGTATGACATTATACTCATGGTTGTCATCCAATCACGACCCAGTTATGTTCTGTTTAGTTTCTGCATCATTGTTTTACTTTTATTTATTTATTTTCATATCTTGCAGGTGCCTTGCCAACTTAAAGTTCACTTGGAGCAGGTGGAATCACCTCATTTTAGAAAGTGTTCACGAGCTGGAAGCACCATGAATGGATGCTTTTGTCATGAGTTACCTTCGGAGCTCACACGTCCAGTAACGCACTGTTGAGGAATTACGGCGGACGAAGAATTTGCTCAAACAGGATTATAAGGTGCATGCGGGCCTGAGTAAGTACAGTCAATTTGCAAACTAAAAATATGCACTGAGTATTGAGGCGAGAATATTGTGAATGACCAGTACGGTACAAATTTGATCTCTTAGCATTGCTGACAGTGGAAGATGACAGGGTGAACATTTTTTTCTTGTTACATTTTATAAGCACATGGTGGACTTTTGCTTAGCAACATGATTTACAGTAGTTAGCAAGCTGACAATGTATTGTTTAACAAACCTGTTTAGAATTTCTGGGGTGGGAGGCTATACCACTATGACAGAGTGGACATGTTCAACTTAACATGCAGTACAGGCCAAAAGTTTGGACACACTTTCTTATTCAATACATTTGCTTTATTCTCATGACTGGTTGCTTTGTAGATTCTCACTGAAGGCATCAAAACAATGTATGAACTAATGTTGAGCTATGTACTTGACACAAAAAGGGTGAAATAACTGAAAACATGTTTTATATTTTCGATTCTTCAAAATAGCCATCCTTTGCTCTGGTTACTTTTTTGCATAGTCTTGGCATTCTTACCTCTGGAAAACCCTTTCACCTTGCGAAGCTGGTGGCTATTTATTCATGTATTTATTTTATTAATTTCACCTTTGTTTTGTTAAGTATATGACTCCACCTGTGTTCATTAGTCATCATAGATGTCGTCATAGTTTTGATGCCTTCAGTGAGAATCTACAATGAACATAGTCAGGAAAATAAAGCAATGTATTTAATGAGAAGGTGTGTCCAAACTTTTGGACTGTATTCTATACTGTAACTACAAAGTACACACGCATATTGCACAAAATAGCAAAATATAAGTGTAATGCTCTATTTACCGGTAATCTGTAACAAGATAATTCTTTTTTGAAGGAAGACAAAATACTGGTTGTCATGCCACTAAAAACATCAGAGGGTTTCTTAAAGCTGCAATTACCCAATGACGACAGAGTGGACAGCCATTTCAGGGACACATGCAATTTTTTCATTGTGATAATGGAAATACAGTATACATCATCAAAATTACTCTTTAAATTTTTTTTTTTTTTTTTACGTGTGATAAAACCATGCAAAAAACCCCCACTTATTGCACACAATGTAGTTCTATTTTTGGGATCTTTACAAGGTGATCAGTAACTTCTGGTGCACGTGTATGAAGCATAGTGACGTGCACGTGCGGTCACTGTCATAAAAGCCAACGGTTTCTTTTGCCATCTGTTCTAGTCTCTTCTTCCACCTTTCTGCGGTCATTCACGCAGACATCCTGCACACATATGGTCTCCTGCTCAGTGAGGAGTCGGTATTCTTTGTGACAGCAGGTCACGCAAGGTCAGAAACATCATTCTTCACAAACCACTGTAACCAGTAGATACACGCAGTAGTCCAGTTCAAATTTCAAAATTTCACGAGGATGAATGTTGTGTGATCACCACTTAATATCATGCATGTTACTCACTATAAAATTGGGCTTGCCTGTTTTCAACCAGTACATTAAAATAGCCCTTTTTGTGTATGGAAGCAATTTATTAGAATTCAAGTCTGGTAATAATATTTCTCCATACATTTTAAGTTATGTTAGCTACTTTTTTTTTTTTTTTACATACACTATTCACTGTTTCTGTTAAGGTATACAGCTTCAGTATGTTTATTGTTATATATAGAATGGAAAAAGAATGTAACTATGTAACCTACAGTACAATCTTAATGGTTCCACCCAGCAGCAGTTTTATAGCTTTACATGGAGCCCAGAATAGAATCAGAAATAGAAAAAAAAGAAAAGAAGAGGAATAAGCATGAGAAAATAAAGTACTGTAGAACACATAAGAATAAAATAAATAAATAAAGGGCGTCTTAGTTATGTGGGTTATTGTTTGTAATGAATGTGTTGATATTTTGTACGTGCCAATAATGCAATAGACAAATTAGAAAGCTCAATGAGGATAACCCTTGTATGTAATGGATTGTTACATTTCAAATATGATTTCCACTACCAAACACCAAAACTTCACTATAGACATTTCTTTACAAATTGGTCTGTTTTCTTCACTGTTTTTTTTTTTTTTTGCCGTACTTTTCCTTCGTGACTCATCCATCTGTTTCATTTCCTCCATCTCCTCTCTGGCCCTGAGCATGGGAAAAGACGAGAGGGACCAATAGTGGGCTCGTTCTCCCACTCACTTCCACTCTCTCTATTGGCCTTTGAGCCCATCCTTTCCTGGGGGATGCCTGGAAAGATAGAGCATGAGTTCGCTCCCTTCCTGTGTTATTTCTCTATCCCATCATGTATAATTATGTCACCATGAATGATAAAAAAAAAAAAAGTGGAAATACCCTTTGTTATTTGATCAAACTTAGATGTTTTTTCCCCATCAGCTCTACTAAAGCACATGCTCTTCCCATTCTGTTAGGCTGACTTGACTTGGGCCCCTTTTGATCATTTGCAATGGTGGTCCTTGAAATTTCTCACATGGGATTTTCTGTCGTCAAAGGGAAGAAAAGTAGAAGAAAAAAATCTACTGTAGGTCGGGGATGTAACTCTGCACCAGGATGGGGAGGAGAAGGGGTTGGGAGGAGGGAAAATCGTCAAGGAACTCAGTGGGAGAATGAAAACAGCTTCAGGCCAGACATTAAGAGCAATGTGGACACTGCTGTGTGGAATACTGGGCTGCACACTAATTCATGGATACTTATCTTTTTGGGACCCTGTGAGAGTAGTAAAATGGTATGTGCTGCATGTGCATCAGTATTTTAAAAAAAAAAACGCTTCTAGAATGTTTTATTTGTTATATTTACTTTTCTATTTCACTTCATTTTCCTCATAGTTCATAATCCAAAGCCTATATCGCTCTAATTTCTTCCTTGTTTTGCGTCCCTAAGCAGATGTGATTTCTCTTTAAAAGTCACAGCCCAGACTGTGCGGCTGGTTGTGTCTATTTTCAGAAGCTCATGGCCACACTGAAGGACATAACCAGCCCAATAATGACAGGTTGCTGTGGAAGGCCACGCATTTAAAACTCCGCTCTGGCTTTGGGTGTGTTCGTTGAAATGAGCGAGGCTTGTGGGAGGCGGCGGGAGCATATATGTGTGTGCATGTGTGAGTCACACAGACAAGACACACCGACCCCGGCCGCAATCTCCCACTGTATGTGACTGCGTGGCATGCATGAGTCCGTGAGCGTTGGCGGCCGGCGGGGGTTGGCAGGAGAGACGTGAAGGGTCCGGTGTCAGGGCACGGTCTGTTCTCCGTGTCACTGGGTCCACTCAGACTTAGAACACACTGGGTGAGATTGTCACATAAAGCGGTTTCGCCCGGCATTCTCATTTGGAGTGACATCAGATGTAGACACAACGCCCTGTTGTCTCAGCCAGCCCAGGCTAAAGTTAGAAGAAGGGCAGCAGCTGTGGATGGTTTGGGGCTTTTTGAATGCATTTCTGTCAGTCACTGATGTCAGAATATAGCAACAAAGTGCTTGGGCATTTGGTTTTGATGCATCTGTCATGTGATGTTGTGCCATGAAACTGATGTGGTCATTTGGTGAGTCTTGCAAGATCACTGGGAAATCTCTTTTATTAGGAGAGCCATTTACACTGAAGCAAAAAAAAGAAGAGAAGTTTAAACCAAGTGTATTAGCATAACAACTATACTCAATAGTTCAACCTTAAAGGGATACTTGACTCATGTCATTGAGCCATTTTCAGCAGTACAAAGCTAATATTTTGTCCAGAATTAATTTGATAACTTCATTATTTTTTCATGTACAATTAATACCTTTAAAAACAATTTTTTTCCCCACTTGCTGACGACAGGTTATTGACATCACCTGTGTTGAGGAAATAGGTAACGACCAATCACGGCTCACCTGTTTCCTGGGTTTGGTCAGCAAACTGAGCCATGATTGGTTGTCAGTGTAGTTTTCACAGTTTCCCTCTTATACGACATGATGAACCCGTTTTCTGAGTTTGGTCATGTGACATTTGTAAGCTGAGCCGTGATTGGTTGTTACCTGAGTCCTGAGCAACTGTGATGTCATTTTGAGTGGCAAAAAGGCCACCCCCTGAGGAGGATAAAAATGGGTGGATTTTGCTGCTTAATTCATATTCCACAAACGCAACATTAATCAGAATGCCGTGTTTAGACTAGTGGGGCTGCATACAAAATATTATTGTGAGCAAAATAAAGTTGACTTTTTTTTGTTCATTTTATACAAATAATGAACTCTTAAGGAAGGATGGTCTATCCATCAAGATCTACCACTTTCAAACCAATGCCAGACTACATTTTCTGTCAATGTCAATAGTAACCATGCAGAGCTGATTTTTTTCTTGGATGCACACGTTATCAACGGCCAGCAGGGGTAGCTTCTGTTAAGCGGCACATTCTTGACTGCTTGGTGAAGTTGTTGATGCGATGGAGTTGTTTGTATTTGCTGTGTGCCACATTCATGGATCGAATTGACAAGGATAATTCAAAGGCTTGGTGATGAAAGGAAAATGCAACCCACGCTGTTTTTATGAGGGCTTGCATGTGTTCGGCAGGTTGCACTGCTTTTTTTATTTTTTATTTTTTTATTTAACAGCCATCGGCCTAACAATCAGGTGGTGGATGACCAGTGACTCACTAGAGATTTTCAGCAATACTAATTCAATATTCCTAATTTCCTATCAATGCTCATATGCATTACCAAGAGGATAGGTTTAGTGTATTGTGTCTGTTTTATGTATTTGAAAAATGTGTGCGTGAAACATGCAACATATTGTATTATGAGGAATAACACGGCTGTTTACGTATCCACATGTGGCTGTTTGAGTCACGTCTGGATCTTGTCGAGGGCTGTTTCCCCTCTCTTCCTCTCTTCTGATGTGACCGTGATGTGCAGACAGCCGGGTGTAATCAGCAGCATCTGTCTGCAGACAGTTTGTATCTGTGTGAGTCATCTTGGTGAAGGTAGAAAATGTGATGCGACCCTCATGTGTTAAGCACCTGCAAAGCAAGTCTGGGATTGCAAAAGAGCAACGCACCACAATCTATGTTCACCATCAAGAGTCTTGGATTGAGGCGTAAATCAGTGCCACCATTCTACCCAACAAGCTCTGGAGAAACAATCCCCCAGTATAATAGGCAGCGTCACGTGGGCTTATAACTGGGGCATGAGGCTCTCTATGGAAGGCACTGTTCCCATTGTAGTACAACTGTAGTGGCAGGATTCCCAGCTCTCCCGTTTATTTCCACTTCTCTCTTTCCATGTGCATCTATCTGCGCGCCGCTTTCAGGAGCATCAGGTGTCAGATCATTCGGACATCAGCGCAGCAGACATGCAACGCAGGGGCGGGGGTCAAGTGGAGCGTGGCCGAGAGACACACCAAGTCCTGCAGGTGAGTCATTTGTCACTTTAGAGACAATTAAAGAAGATACAACAGGGAATAAGTCGCGCTAATAGCTATGTTACTCGCTATTCAAATCAACCTAAAATGGAATGGGTTAAAGATTGTGGACAACCTGCAAGCTCTGTCAGTTTTCTGATATATTTGAATGGGGAAAAAATTACACAGTTTATCATTCCTCATGTTGTTTTGACAGGGTACTCCTTTAGACTTGATTGAGACTGGCAAGTCCTTGAAAGTCCAGGCGGAGCGCCCTCACCTGGTCAGTTTGGGAAGTGGACGCTTGAGCACAGCAATCACCTTGCTTCCACTGCAGGAAGGTAAAGATGTGTCACTGTCTAGTGTATAGTATGTGTGTGTCTCAAATGAGTATTACAGTGTTCTGTTTGTTATGATAAGGAATCATTGTCGATAATATTGTGCACAACTCTATGCGTTATCACTTTTAGTTCTTTACTGTATTTACTTTGTGTGTGAAATCTCATACTTAACTAGCTAACTAAGCTAGCTAGCATCACTCAGTCTGTCAGTCGGTCATATAATGGAAAACATTATTTTTTCATTTCATGTTTATTTCAAATTGGGACAGATGCCATAACATAAACAATCTCTAATGCGCAGCATTTGTAGCAAATCCTGATTTCCAATGCCTGTCCCTAGAAGAGCTTTTAGACAAAAATAAAATAATTTAAAACATAAACTATATTAGAAACTACATAATTTTTAAAGCAGAGGGACACAAATACGTTATATAAGAAGAAGATGTTCAATTTAGTGTTTTTTTCCCCCACACGCTTATTTACATGAAGAGACAGTTATGTGTTGTAAGCACAGTGCTCATGAAACGAAATACAGTCTGTGTCTTTCCAGAAAACAGTCTCACTTCCGAGAGCTCCGACTTTCCAAAATGCAGACTGAGTCAATCAAATGACATCAGACACTGCCATCCTTAGCATATCTCTGCAGCGTACCTACCACCTGTCACTCCGCACTCAGCTATGTGTTGACGACATTTGTAACTCCACCCATGCGGTCCTGACCTCTGTTACGAGCATTGGCTTTGAGCGGCATGCCTAAGAATACATCACAAAGGTATTCACGGGTGCACGTGGGCCTCCAGTAAATGACGCTGCTGGGAAAATATTGTTTTTGTTGCAGGGAGAAGCACACTGGGCAGTGGAGGCACGGACATCTCTTTGCTGGGCCCTGGCATTAAAGCTCAACATTGCTACATTGAAAACCAGGCGGGCACCATTACCTTGTACCCATGTGGGAACCAGTGCGCCGTAGATGGATTCCCCGTCACCAAACCTTATCGTCTGTCACAAGGTAGAAGAAAGTCCTTCCAAAGTGACACACAAACATAAACAAGCTGTTGTGTAAATTGTGCTCTCAATGCAAAATGTGGTACTTTCATGAGTGTCGCAGTCCAGGCACTTACAACAACATGCTTACTTACAGTAAAAAAGGGCATCAGCACAGTCCCGCCCACTCAGTTGAACCTTTCCTTGGGATCTGAGCCAGCAGCTACACTGAATGACATTTAAAGCCAGCTATCAGTCGATGTGTGCAGAGGCAGTAGCTGCTCAACAATAAAAAAAAATATATATTTTTCCAGAGGACCAACGCTTCGAGAAAGGAAGAATCTTCTTCTTCTTCTCCTTCTTTTTATTTTATGCCATGTGGATATTTAATGCCTTTTTATTTCCTGCATGGAATATCTATTGGATGTAAACCATCATCTCAGGAATTAAGACATTGGAAATGCTCTTATTTACTCACTGATTACCGTACTTAAACGTGAGTTTAAACTTTTGGATGACCATAGAATTTTTCTTTTTTTTTTTCTTTTAATCTAAATGAATTTGTTTGAGTTGCATGTGTATGTATCCATCTAAAGATTACTCAAGTATTGTAAGGATGTTTTTAAGGTGGCATTAAAAATCCATTTGAGATGTTTGTTACCCCCAGGATTTTTTTTTTTATTATTGACAGGTTGCATGCTGTGTTTTGGTCAGTCCACTTTTTTCCGCTTCAACCATCCAGAAGAGGCCCTGAGGATGAAAAACATGCTGCCTGGAGGAAGCCAAGCACTAAGCACATCAAAAACACAACATTCTGGTAAGAAATCCATCTTAAATCTAGATGGTCAATAACAAATGTGCGGTTGATTAGCTTTTTCTGTGTTTTTAGGTCTAACCTTACATTATTGTAAAAACATTGATTTACTAATAATAGCTGTGTACAAAAACATCACCGACTTTCTTAGAATTTGGAAGTACCTTGGATCGTCATCCATGAGTTGATTCCAAAATAGCCTGTTGAGAACTAATTATGTGCGGCCCAGATTTGTTGGGATCTGGTTCATTTAAATTGCTGCTTTACACTTGAGGTGTGTCCCCATTGTTAAATACAATTATTGTTTCAGAATGGACTACAAACTCACGATTTACATAGAAAATATGGCATTTTTCTTTCATTATAAAATTACCAGACGCTTAATCTAATATTTAATCTGATTGCAACCTCCCTTTCTACCTTTAGTAAAGTTGTGATTGACACTGTAAGAGAGATATCTATTTAAATTTATTTTAAGTCAAAACGGATTTCCTTCATCAATATATTTATTATTGAGGTTGCAGTTAAATATTTTGCTGCTCATACTATAAACAACTAACTATTCCGCAATATTCAAAACAAAAACATATATTTATCTTGGCCTATATTAGACTGTGTGCGCTTAATTCATTGACTAATGACCTATTGTAGCTGCAACTTTTTTGCGGTCAGTGATATTTATTTCTTTTACGCTGACCTTATAGGACATAAAGAACCGTAAAAGGCGCCACACCCTGCCCAGTGTTGGGCCCATTCTTTCCTGATTTCATGTGAGGCACATTCTGCAGCTTTTATATTTAGCAGCTCCAGATCCCAGAAGGATTACTACACAACTGAACAGCATAACATCCCGACCACAGAATGCCAGCCCCTAGACATTTATCATTTAGCCAACAAAGAAACAATGTATGTGGGTGCAATACGTAGTCTTCCTTTTACGGGCTGCCATATGCAACAGAGCACATTCCTCCTTTGTTTGTTTACTTGTGTTTGTGCAACTGTTCGTCTGAGTGTGCCGGGTTGTTTATTTAACAGCAAGTGTTTCTCACCCCCTCCTGCAGACCCCCATAGCATCCTGAATGGGACCCACCAGTCTTTTCCCAGCCACGGCAGCTCAAAAATCAGCACCTTGGTAAAGGACATCCACGGGAGCCTCTCACAGAAGGTGCCATCGTCCCCCAAAACAGCAAAGGCGTCACTTCCTCAGCCGTCTCAGAATGTGCTCAATGGAAGTAGAAGCAACAACACGAGAGAAGAGAACAGCAACTCTGTGGGAAATCTTCCACTTGTGCCTCCCCGATCCAACATGCCTGTGCCTCACCCGCGGACATCCCTCTCTGTGACCTCTAGCGACGGACAGCGAGTACAAGACAGCCCAAAGCTTCTTAGGAATGTCAGGTCAGAGGTCATGTCAAGCCCCACTCTGCCCAGCAGGGGGTCCGCACAGGGCAGCATAAGTAACAACTCTTCACCGGCGGCTCCATCCAGCCCTCGACTGAGAGGTTCCACCCTCCAGAGGAGACACCCAAGTCCTAGGCGAGAGCCGCTTTGGACTCCCGAGTCGACCGCGTCCACCAGCCTTCCTCCTCTGAGTCCTTACATGTCCCGCAGAGGGACTCCAGGATCACAGAGTTTGACCGCCAAACCCATCCAGCAGAGCCCGAAGACTCATCGCAAACCCACACCCGCCTCTCAGGCTGAGGCCATGAGGGCGTTGTACGGCCAGAATCCATCCCCTGGCACCGCCCTGGAGACTGGAAGCAGACATCAGACTAACACCCTCCTCTCATCTCCTGCCACCAGCCCTCACAGCCAAAGAAAGCCTTCGTGTGAGAACATCGGATCATCCAGCAAGGACTCCAATGTTATGAAAGCGTATTCCCGGGAGCGCAAGAACAGCATATCTGCCGTTAACGACAATGAGGATGAACTGCTGGAGTACCACCGCTGGCAGAGAGAGGAGAGGCTGCGTGAGCAGCAAATGGAGAAGCTGGTAAGTGAGGCAACTCACAGCAGAAATTTCATTATATTTTTATTGTTTTTTTTTGGTGGCTTGGTGTTGATTGCATTGTCTGTGAATGCAGTGAATGAGTGTTACTGGCATTGTCAGTCCAAGCCATCGGTCTGCAACCTGCGGCTCTGGAGCCACATGTGGCTCTTTAGTCCCTCTCCTGTGGCGCCCTGTGGATCTAAAAAATAAAATAAAAAAATAGTGGAAATTAATATCTATTTTTTCTACATATTTATTTATATATTTTTTTGATAAAATATTATTAAAATTAAATAATGATTACATAAAAATGATTAAATTAATATTAAAAAAAGGTCAGTGTCCAAATATCAGAAAAAGAAAGATGAAAGTTGCCTAAATATGTCCAAAAAGTGCCCACAAATGATCCAAAAAGGAAGAGGAAAAGCAGAATTTTATGATAAAATGCCCATGAAATTGCCAAAAATGTCAGAGATTTGATTAAAAAAAGGCAGAAGAGAAAACATTCAAAAGGTAACCAGAAAATGTACAAAAACAAAAGTCAAAAGGCAGAAAATGACCATAAAATGTCTTTGAATGAATTGGCAAAAAAGGCCAGAAAATTGATCATAAAAAAAAAAGAAACGTTCAAGAAGTAACTATAAAATGTACCAAAAACAAAACAACCCCCCCACCCGAAATTAATAAAATGTCCAGAAAATTGCAAAAAAAAAGTTAGAACATTGATTTTAACTTAAAAATAAAAAGCTGAAAAAATATATATCCAAAAAGTAGTTTCCCAAAATTAAGATAAAATGTCCACAAAATAGCCCAAAATGTCATAAAATTGATAGCATTTTTTTTACAATAATAATAAAAAGGCATACAATTACCATATGTAATATGTATATAATTTAGAATTTTTATATAATTTGACAGAAAGGCAGAAAAGTTAATTAAAAATAAATAAATCCCAAAACGGAAGACAGAAGAAAATGAATTGGATGCTTTATATTTTTCTGTTATGGTGCAGCTTTAATTAGCTCTTGGGCTCTCAATACATTAGACTAACACACTGTTTCGTTCATCACAATGTTCAAATGTTTTGCGGCTCCAGACAGATTGTTTATTTATTTATTTGGCCTAAAATGGCTCTTTCGACAGTAAAGGCTGCTAACCCTTGGTCTAAGCAGCCCGGGTGACGCTGGTTGACACCCTCCGCCTAGAAGTCTTATGAGCATAGTGGGCATGGCTGGGTATTACTCAACACTATATTTACGAGCCACGTGAAATGGCGTTTATACTTTCAAAGCAGCATATGTGACCTAGGATCCATACCAAAGTGTCATAGACTACAGATGACATACTTGCGCTCCGTCATCCATCTAGCCACGCCCACTATAGGCCCCGTCCCAGCTGGCTTTTGACAGCTGAGGCCATCACAGGAGCCAGGGGGGGTGGCTGATAGCTATTTCAGGAACTCCGTGGTCTCTGGTGACAAATAACAGTTACCGGCAACATGCAATTGGATTGGACATTTTACAGGCTAAGATGGGCATGCAAAGGAGATAACTAAGTTGTCATGCATTAATGTGAGGCATAAGCTAAATAAAAAAACGAGGGGGGGAAAGTCTTGTTTTATGAACTGCATGTAGTTATGTCGTGATACTGTATATTTTATGTACTGTATACTATACATTCATTTTCTTCTACCTTACATTTTTGGATTTTTATTTTTTTGCAATTTTTCATACTTTGTTTTTCATATATTTTTAGACTTTTCTGCCTTTTTTTTCTGCCTCTCGTCATCCTTTTTGGACATTTTTTTTAGCTATTTTTGAGAGAAAAAAATCCTGCCTTTTTCTGCGATCAATTTTTTTAACATTTTTGGCAATTTTGTGGACATTTTAAGGCAATTTTGGGGATTTCTTGTTTTGTTTTTGGACATTTTGTAGTTAATTTTTGAACGTTTTCTTTTTTACTTTTTTGGGGCAATTCCAATGACATTTTATGGTAATTTTCAGATTTTTTATATTTTCTCTAAAAAATAAATGTAAAAAATATATATTATTTTCTACTGATTTTTAAGAGATCCAAAGGGAGCCACAAGAGACAGACTCAAGTACCACACGTGGCTCCAGAGCCGCAGGTTGCAGATCCCTGGTATACAGTATAAGACTATGCATTTGTACCTAACATGGTGACCAATATATACTTAACACATGCTTTAGATTTACTTCTCAGCAGGATTTTTTCCATTCCTGCTATGCTGTCAGTCAATATAAACAAAGGATGTTTGTTTTTTAAGCAGTAATATTCTCCATTCTGTGTTTATTGGAAGCTTTGGAGCAGAATATGGGAAAACAATTTGCAGGAAATATTTTCATTGCATTGGGACACATTAAAAAAAATGACTACCAAATTTATCAGCCAGGAACACATCAGGAAAATACATTTATTTACTCACTTGTGTTGCGTTACCATACACACCCTGGTGGCTCCATTTTGAGAATTGATTAACTCATTCACTGCCATTGACGGCTGTCGACGTCAAAAATTTATTTTAACTATTTCTATTAGTTTAATATTTTTTTTCCACTTTTGTTAACAAGAGTATGAAAAAAATATTGTACATTTAGACCAGATATAAAATTTGTGATTAATCATGAGTTAACTATTGATGTCATGCAATTAATTACCTGATGCCCTAATTTTATTAATCTTTTCTTTGAAAAAAGATTATTTTAAAAACAAAAAGAAAAGATTATTAAAAATTAGGTTTTTGAAAAAAAGATTATTTTAAAAAAGATTATTATAAATTAGGTCGTCAGGCGATACAATTTTTTTATTTTGATTAATTAAATTAATTAAATAGTTAAAAATGAATTTTTGACCTCTAAAGCCGTCAATGGCAGTGAATGAGTTAAGAACAAGACACACAATACCAACTAATGTAACAGGACACAACCATAGTGTACCATAAATATCCTAAACCATTAGAAAAGAAATTTGCATGTCCAGTATACAGTACTGTAAATGTTTGTCTTTTGTCAAATAGTTTAATGACATGTATGGTCAAGAGCATTAAGAGATAAAACATGAAGAGCATATAGAAGTTGAGTACAAAGACAGGATTTCCTCTTAGTGTGCAAACCCTCTGGGCTGTATATGCATGTTTCAATTCACCTCTTGATTAAAGCAAAGGTCACTCACTGCAAGGGAGAAAGTGACAGAATAGAAAAGTTAATTTTAGAATTATCACAACAGGGAAGTTGCCTAACTTGCAAGTTGCAACACAGTCTGAATATTTCAGCTCTTTCAAAATGATTGGTAATTCTTAAATAAAGGCTAAATGTGACAACCTATTAAATGCAAATAGGTCTCTATCTTCATAACCTATTTATTTAACATTTTGGTTCACTGGCGTTGAAGATGTTTTTTTCTTTTTTTTTTAATTACCACTTTTTTATTTATAGTAAAACAGGAGGACCTCAGCACTTTGTTCATTTTGCTCTCAGTTTGGTGGTTATTTTAACAGCCTAGAATCAAGATCACTTAAAATCAGCTGCCTAAAAGTAGTTTGTTTGTTTTGCTGGTCCAGTTGTTTTTGCCTGAACTCCAATTTGTGTGCAACGGGAATGATAATTACATATTCTGCTCTCCTATTTTGGTAAATGAAGGCGTTTGCAATTGTTTGCAGTGA
The DNA here is from genome assembly GCF_051991255.1 of Vanacampus margaritifer. Classification (NCBI taxonomy): domain Eukaryota; kingdom Metazoa; phylum Chordata; class Actinopteri; order Syngnathiformes; family Syngnathidae; genus Vanacampus; species Vanacampus margaritifer. The sequence goes on along the minus strand of NC_135447.1, from coordinate 9,003,625 downwards.
TGAGGGTCAACTGACTGTCAAGTGCTTTAAAAGGCACTTGAGATAAAAAAAAAAAAAAAAAAAAAGTCAGCCTTGCATATTTATTAGTAGGGATGTTTAATACCACTTTTTTTTCTCAGACCAATACCAGGCAGTATGACTACTAAACTCTTGAGTAGTCACCGATACTACCAATACCACTAGTACTTTTGATACAAACAATTTCCCCCAAAATGGGGTCATTTAGTAAAACAATATAGCTAAACGTCATCATTTATTTAGAAATGTGAGTAAAAGAGCTTTTTTTCCCCAACATGGCCCTGGTTGAGGGTTAGTGTTTGCTCTGCTGCCACCTGCTGGCCCTTTGTGTAATAACTACCATTTCTTCAACCGTTCTTTGCAGTTGAGAGGCTGCATCAAAGCTCCAGCATAAGGTCTCCCTAATTTGTTGGAATTTAGATGTTTCTGGGGTTGGTGAAAGACTCTGGTTGGTAACCCGGAGGGTAGTAGGTGATGTCTGGTCGGTTTCACTGGATTTCACTTTCCTTTGTTTTCTTTGATCCTTCCTCGGGTCTCCTGACAAACTCACGACTCTAGTATTCGGTTTTGGTGAACGGTATGGGAATTTTAATAGGTTTTAGGTGAATTAATGAGTACACACTCACACGCACGCACACATGCACACACACACGCACATTCTCACGCTCATACAAAATATATATATATTTTTAAAAAGCTCCAGCATAAAAAAATCGTCTTTGGGACACTTAAAACATTTAAAATAGAATGCATTTATCTGTAGTTGTTTTTTGTGGAAGTTTTATATTTCAAAATTACTTGTGGTATCGGTTCGTGGTATCGGTACCAGTGACTGCTCAAGAGTTTTTTTTTACTCCCACTGGTATCGGTCTGAAAAAGTAGCATTGAACATCCCTAGATAAAATACCGTACCCTTGTTAGAATTAAAATAAATTCTCATTCATCAACCAACAATCCAACAAATATTAGTCATAACAAATTCAAACTGATTTCATTTTGCTTGCCCCCTCCTGAGACAAAATACACCATCTTAGGGCCTCCTGCTATCACATTACAGCCGTCTAGCCGTTGCGGCTTTGCGACAGCTGCTCAAATGGGACCGTTTCTCTCCAGCGCAACAGGATCTACTGTAAGTGCTACGTATGAATCCCTCTCCCATGTGTCGGCCCTCTTTCACAGGAGCGGCAGAGGCTGGAGACCATCCTGAATCTGTGTGCGGGGTATAACCACGAGGAAAGCGCGGTGGACCTGGCGGAGGTGGTGAGGAGCGGGCTACTAAGGGGAGGAAGGGGTGCGGGGGGCGAGAGGGGGAAGGAGAACGATGAGGAGGCGCAGGCTGAGGAGTCGAGCAGCACTGAGAGCACACATCAAGAGGTGATGAACTTATTTCACTTCAAAAATGTTTACTGAACAGAACATTGAGGGAAAATGTGATTTCTCACCGCTTTTAATACCATTATGACTTTAGTGTGAGGAGGTGGCAGCCGGTCAGGAGCACATCTACCTGGAAGAGGAGAGGAGCAAGATGTTAGCCAGGGTGGATGATCTGAGGCAGAGAGTCAGCGAGCTGGAGCAGCAGCTGAAAGAGACCAAACAAGAGGTCGAGCTCACCTGCCATGTCTTTATTCGGCGTCAAAGTTAGTCCTCATGCACGCACACTGTGACTCGTCATGCGCGGGGCCCCCGCAGGTGGAGATGGAGCAGGCTCTGCTGCAGGCCGAGAGGCAAGCGGAGCAGGAGCAGGTGGAGGCCGAACGGGAGCTGATTTCGCAGCTGCAGCTCAAACTGAGCCAGCTGAACAAAGCCACTCAGAGGGAGAAGGACAAGGTTTGCGCAACACTGTGACGTGTACACGACGACAAAAGTCTTCGCATGTGGATGTTTGATACCGCATGGGCCGGAAACCTACCAGAGCGCCACCTTCTCGGATTTCAGCTGATTGTTGTGTGATTCATAACAAAGCAAAGCTGATCCTATATTTGGAATATGCCTCACACATTTTTCTTACACGCCTAACTGGATTTGATTAACACTTAACTGCTGATGCAGACCTTTGTGTGCTTTTAATGTTTATTTCCCATCCGGTGAATAACGTTACTGAATAATTTCAACTTCTAACAACATGACCACGCGCTTTATTCTACTTACTTAAACTGCCTTGGCCAGCAATGCTTGACTGCATGAATTTGAGGTGTCTTTTTTTTTTTTTAATTGTCTTTTCAGATTCATGTGTATGGACTAGGGATGGGCATTTGTACATAAATCCTTGAGCCATTACAAGATTTTGGATTCAGTAACAGACTAGTACAATCAACTTTTTTAAAAAAATAAGTAGTCTACAGGGCGTAGTCTCTTTCATATACTGTAGTCTTTACAGTATCATATTATGCATATGTGGCACCAGGTCCATGACAAACTATTTTATTGAGAAATATAGAAGCATTAAGAAAAACACACACACAAAAAAGTAACAATCAGCTATAATAGGCCAAAATATGATACCTTTAGTTTTACCTCACTTTTGTAACTGGGAGCATCCTTTTCTAAATTGAATTGAATTGAAAACATAAATGGCAGCAGCAAAAAAAAAAAAAAAGTGGTCACAAGCTACTGGTCACTAATTTGCACAATAATGTATTGTGATATGTGCAATATACTTCAAATTAAAAACGTCCGCTAGTGGACGTTTGCTTATTTTTTCAACATTGGTATTTCAGTTTATGGGTGTATTTATCTTGTATTTGTAGTACATTGTAATTTCCTGTTTCAATTTGTTCGACAACCCGTTTATGCAGCAAACTAGAAGGGCCCTTAATTGCTTGTGCCCTCTGCTGGTTGCTCCCAAGTATTGAATTCCTTTTGGCTAGCTTGCTTCTCTATCGAAACGGAAAAATACAACAACTGATAAACAGATTGATCATGCCCATGCCTAGTCTGTACACAATTTTGTATGTATGTGTGTGTGTGTGTGTGTGTGTGTGTGTTTCCATGTGTTTTTAGGGGAGGGCTAATGTGTCGGCTGAGCGGAAGGTCCTGGAAAAGCAGAGGAATGAGTACAATGAGCTGAAGAGGCAATTTGATAATTGCCCCTTGTCTCTAAGGGAACAGTTACAGGAGCAGCTCAGCAGGGTCAGTGTTCTCACGCAGCCCACTGGCTGGCAACAGTGAGTTACCATATACTGAACACCAAAGAAAGAGCCTTATGCAGACGTACATTCTGTATGACATAGATGATCTCATATTAATAATAATAATAATAATAAATGTGCTCTGATTTCTTCTTTTGTCCTGCCTATCATTCTTTAAATATCTTACTAGTCAATGCCTTTTGTAAGTATGATGCTGCAGGCTATCGCTACTTAGCTTTTGCTACTGCTGGTTCCCTCTATCAGAATGAAAAACGAAAATCTGTCCGTAATCATTAATCGTATTAACACAATTGCTCTAAAACTTTGCATGCATTATACTACAACAATCACCTCATTTAATATTTTCAGACACTACCAGATGTTATTGCATGTAATGTTTAGGTATTTAAAATATGTAAATTCTTGCCACCTGACCTGATCTGCTCAGTTTCATCACATAAGTGTATTTTAAAAAAGAAAAAAAAATCACAAAGACAGGGATTAACGAATGAATGATGCTTCTTGGTTGCTGATGATTCTTATCTAAATATCTGATTCAACCTTGTGTCTGTGGATGGATAGAAAGCGGAAGCTCTGGAAGTTGGCACAAAGCAATTTGAGGAACTCGAGTTTTGCCAGCTGGAGGAGGAAAGCAGTCTGGAGGAGCGAAAGGAGACCCAGTGCTCGCAGTTTCTTCAGGAGCAAACCGAGTATCACTGTAGTGTGGCCAAGAGGAAGGTGAGAAGTGGGAGAAAAACACACATTTGAAGCAGTCATTTTTGTTTTGCTTTGTTTTTTTGCTAGGGGTGTCAAAATTAGTGCATTCATTTTGAGTTAATTTAAAGTTCCTTTAATGCCACTATATTTTTTTTAACACACGACTAATGGCCGCCCCTTACTTAGAAAGCCTGTACAGTACTGGGGGGATTTAGCAGAAACAAATGTAATAATAATGCATATATTTGTGGAGACTGGGGTCACGTTGTTTCACAATTTCACAAGTTACTTCAGGTTTAAGGTTCGATAGCTCTTAATAATGCACTGAGCTGTCACCAATGTTTTACAAATGCAATTATGCCATCTAGTGGCAGAAAAATGACCTCAACGCAAATCAATATCACACTCGTTTTTTTTACAGTACAGTATATCTTTTTAATTTTAACGTTTTATGAATTATTATGACTAAAATATTCAGCCATATTTTTATTAATAAATTCCCCCCCATTTTTATAACAAGAGTATGACCATTAGAAACAAATATTTTAGTGAACATTTAGAACACATAAAATTTGAGATTAATCGTGAGTTAACTATTGAAGTAATGTAATTAATTACGCTGAAAAATTGTAATCACCTGACACCCCTGAGTATTCTTTAGTAATTACCTACCAATTTAATTCGCAATAAACAAGGAATCTCTATTCAGGAGAAAATGGCTACTCTGGACGCTCAGGTGAAGCAACTGGGCTCACAAGCTACTCACGACTGTGACAGGATGGCGAAAGAAAGGGCGGCCACTCTACAGCTGTTACACAAGGTTCCAATAGAGCACATGTGTCAAGATTCGGTCCCCGAGGGCCTGAATCCTGCATGTTTTTGAGGTTTCTCTACTCCAACACACCTGATTTAATGATCAGGATAATGATCAGGCTCCTGCGGAACTTGCTGATGAGCTTATATATGAAACAGCTGTGTTGAACGTGGGAAACCTCTAAAACAGGGGTGCTCAACTTCGATCCTCGAGAGCCCCTATCCAACCTGTTTTCCACGGTTCTCTCCACTAACACACCTGATTCGTGAAACATGGAAAACAGGCAACCCCTGCTCTAAAACATGCAGGACTCAGGTCCTCGGGGAGCGGATTTTGACACCACAAGTGAGAAGTGCATTGCACAATATGTACTCTATAATGTTCTCCTACGTAGGAGCAGGACAGGTTAAGCGCCCTGGAGAACCGGTACCACAGCATGGCTGGCGGTAGGAACTTCCCAAAGAGCAACAGCAAAATGAAAGAGGTGAGTTGGAGCAAAAGAAAGTGTTTGTGAAGGAGGGCTACACACACACACACACACACACACACACACGCTCACTCTTTAATGTTTATTGTTTTAATTCGATAACCTTTTTCGAACAGCTCCATATCAACGAACCCGAGCTTGTTTATGAGAACGACCCCTCTCATAGCCCTTGTCCTCCTTCTACCTTACACGGCCCTTCCCCTGAAGTCTACCCTGTTAGGCTACAGGAGGTAAAAGCAAACAGGAAAAAAAAGTAAAAGAATTAACCTAATATGAAATGAACTTCCAAGCATGTTCATTTTAAATGTAGAAGTGTTTGCGTTCTGATTGTTGGCATGTCTTAGCTACCACACCGGCTACAGCATTGAAATGAGGTTCGATGCAAGAGCTGTCTATATAATGTGGATTTTTTTTTTTTTTTTAAATGTTTTTGACATTCTCACATTTACTGTTTTGGATGTTTGATACCACTTTTTTTTTTTTTTTTTTTTTACAGACCAATACCAGTAAGAGTACTCAACTCTTTCCATGTATTGATACCACTAGTACTTTTGTTACATAAAATTTCACCCACCCAAAAACAATGACAAAAGAAAAAAGAAAATTTTTATATGTATCCCAAGAATGCATTTTCCATCAAAACTGCATGAAATTAATGGCAATTTTCTATCCTTCTATTTTCTGATCGTAAAACAGAAACAAGAGGGTGGCCAGTGCTGGTATTAGCCACTGTTGCAAGTTCTGATACCTAAAAATAAGGCCTGGTATCAGCCCAATATGATACCTACCTGGTATCCGTACTCAACTGTCCCTACTTTTAATAATATAAATATTATCCATTGTGAAGTTTTGGATAAAACAATAATTCTTTTAAAGAAATAGAAATTAAATTTAGCTGTATCTTTTTTTTTTTTTTTTAAATAAATAGAAATAAAATTTAGCTGTTCTGCCACCCAAAAAAAAAAAAAACAGCAAAAGTTGTTAAAATGTGTGTTTTTATTTGTTAAAATAGAATTCCAAAATATACTACTTTATTAAATTATACAGAAATTACACAATTAAATACAATTAAAATATAAACAGTATTTTTCTCGCACAGTATCAGTTGAATGGCCATCGCTCGGCAGTATAAGTCAGTCAGATGCTATTTATTGAGACATCTCAACTCCTCTCAGTCATCAGTATGGCGCTAATATAGGAAAAAAATGAAGAAAGAATTAATAAATAGTTATTCTTCAAAGAGGAAAAAAAAATCTGTGTACATGTTTGTGGTCAATTTGTTGTTTAAACGATTATAGCACCACAACATAGATGCTATTTAGCATTAGCATTAAAATTGTAAAACAAAGTTGTGTGGTTGTTTTTAAATACGCAAGGTTTCATTCTTTTGTTTAGCTTGACAGTGAACTTCAACTGGGAGTTGCAGTAAATAGTTTGAAGCTTCTTTTTTGAAGAATTGTTCTCTACTTGCTGCTTATCGTGAAGTGGAGTTAACTGACACAATGTAGTGCTAAATTCTTGCGTCTGCGCAAATCGAAGCAAAAAAATCTCCCCAAATTTATTTATTTTTTTTTTATAAACAATTTGGTCTATACTCATCTCAGTAATATGCTTTTTAATGTACAGTTAAAAAAAAAAAAAAAAAGTTGATGCAGCTCTTCTATTGGATCTCATTCGATGATGTCGCCGTGTCTAATGTAGTGGCTAGCCGTCTCGGGTTTTCCTGTGCTTATCTTTGGCTGTCGATGCAGGAGTACCTCAGGATGTCTGATGTCTATAAGATGTATGGAAACGCTTGTGTGCATCCTCCCTCTTCTCCCCCCGCTGCCCTTGGCTGCCTCCCCCTTGCTGTAGCTGACGCTGTGCCATGTGAGGTAGAAAGTCTGCCTGATCTCTGCCATATGGCCGTGCTCTCTCCCACTCCATTAATGGAAAACCTTCTCCTTTTCCCACTTCCTGCCTTTCCTGCCCCCTCGTGCGTCCGTGTGAAGGATTACATCACGGTCGGCCAGTTAAGCCACATTATAGGTGTGCAGAGACTTGATCCTTCTTCCTCATCTATTGCATTATTCCAACTTTCCTCCTCTGGCTCCGCCTTCACGTGCCACTCAAGTGGCCCTTCCTCCCTTCTCTCTGCAAAGGTTTGTTGCCTTTAAGGTCGCATCATAACTCGGTAGCTTTTGATTGCTGCTTAAATGCTTAAACACCTGCTGCTTCACTGCCTTTTCTCCCGTGGCGGGTCTGCTTTTCTTTTCCTCACGTCAGAGTCAGCCTGAGCTGAGCAGGAATGCAATGCCTCCTATTAACCTCGAACGTTGGTACCAGGACATCATGGCTGCAGGGGAGCCGCGATCATGTCCTCCACCACTGCCTGCAAAATCGTTTTCTGCACGCAGGCATGGGCAGGTAAACTCATGACTTGCACTCTTAACTGCTTCTTGTGCTGCAATCAGTGATCTTGAATTGTTATGTTAAGTACAATGAAAACAAACATGACCACCGCCCTCTGCATTTTTGCTATAGACTACAGTGAAAACAACAAAAACAATGCATTAACTCTTTGACTGCCAAAAACGTTAAATAACGTTTAGTAAAATCCTATGGAGGAGTGCCAAAGACGTTAAAAGACGTTTGTTTCAAAACAGAGGTGAAACTAACCATTTTCTATTGTTGATTACTGAAGAACGGAATAAGGTAGAAACAAACTTTTTTTTCCTGATAAAAGATGAGAGTCCAATCTTTCATTTGGTAGTATGTGTGTTTCCATAGTCCAAAAACATAATTTTCTGTGGACCTTGAAAGATCAGTCAAAATGCTTAAATCGGCTGGCACCCACGGCATCTCTTTTCTGAAAACGTCTGGCAGTCAAAGAGTTAATGGTCTCAACTTTAATTTTAATAGATTTTTTTTTTAGGTCCAGTCAGGAAAGAAGAAAGGAAGAAATACGTTGTCCCCTAACATTGACATTTAATCCTTTGTCCAATACATTTTGGTGAATTTATAATACAATTTTAGAAATGATGGCTAAAATCATTTTCGTTTTAAAGCAGTGGTCCTCAAACAGGGTTCACAAAAATAATTGTCCAAAAAAAAATGCAACCCTACAAAAATGCAAATGCAACCAAGAAAATCATCCCACATAAAAGGCATAAAAATATAAACATACTTTTAAACTCCCTTTATATGATTTTAATAGCATACAATTATGTTGATCTTGGAAAAATATGACTGGGAAAGTCAACCCAAAATGTCCAAATTAAAGTTCATTTAAAATTGTCATATTAACAAAACTGTGTTGTTGTTTTTTAGCATTTTTTTAAAAAAAAAATTCAAAACATAACATTTACTCACCTAAGGGAGGAGCCATTTTTGCTCTTGTGTGTTTGCAAAGTCGAGCGAATGTGACTCAAGTAATCTGCGTCGCTTCGCTTTTTAAATTATTATTTTTTTATCCCCTTGCCTCCGAATTAACACAGTTGTGACTTCTTTTCCCAATACAATGTCTTTGTTCTTCTAAAGATTAAAGCCGTCTCAACATAATAAATCATTTATGTCATTTAGGGGGACAAATGGCCTTTATGTTTGTCGTAATTAGTGTTAGGATTATGAGGGGATTCTCCAAAAGTGTATTATCTTTGCATAAATTCATGATCTATCCCTTGTTCAGAGACAAAAGCAAGCACTTCCCTTCATAGACGGTGACTGCGAATTAAATGTGAATTATTAATTTGTATTTGTGAGCTTCAGTCTTCTTCCTAGTGTGTCTAAAGCATTTTTTTTTCTCTTTCAGTTGCTGAAGTCCAAATCAGACGGCGAAGTTGGTCACACGGCATCCTGTCCTCCTGTAAACTGCGTCACAACTGCGCCTCAGTCCACTCTTTCACGTGATAAAACGTCCAAGGTGAGAACATTGTGTTCACAAAAGTCAAATAGAATGTCAGGTGTTCACTTTGTGTTGCTTCTCTCTCTGTCTCTCAGGGATTACAGTTAATGCTGAAAGAGGTGTCAAACCCATTGGACATGGACTCCAGGAAGATGAATAAAGGTACCAAATGCGATTTTGACTCATTTGTGTTGTAATAGTCATGGTAATGACTTGTTGCTACCAGCAGAGGGCGCTATACTTCTATGACAGCTTTCCTCTTTGCGCAGATCCATTCCCCACAGTACATCACTCCATCCTGCATCATCAGTGTCCACCTAGCGGCAACCAGGCGTACGACACCTTGAGCCTGGAGAGCTCAGACAGCCTGGAGACCAGCATCTCCACCAGCAACTCGGCTTGCACCCCAGAAAGGTGAGAAATTGTCTGTCCCATCACCCGGCAAGCCTGATTGCAAGTTAATTGCAAAGTGAGGAAAGTTGTGTTACCTGCTTTGGTCTTTACATCACAATGTGTTGTGTGTATTTTGTTTTTTTTCTTCTAGTGCTTCCGGGTTGGAGACCCAGAGGTTGGAAGAGATGGAGAAGATGTTGAAGGAGGCACAGCAAGAGAAAGCCAGGCTCATTGAGCACAGAGTAAGCTTCAGATTGACAATTTAGTCTTCAGTTTATTTGGGGAATATGGAAGGAAGCCCAAGTAGCCTCAAGCACAGGTAGAACATTCAAATTCCCCCCCAGGAAGGCCCGAGCCATGATTCGAACCCAGAACTTTCAGTCAGACGTGCTTAACACTCAACCACCGTGCTGCCAAACTAGTTTAACTCTTCACCATTGCGATATGCCGTCTCCAGGTGGTGAAATGCTGCTGTAAGTTTTATTTGGCGTCTTTGAATTGTTTCCACATGTTGACGCGATGTACATTCGGCTGCAAGTCTGTAAAAGCAGCAAAGGATTATTTTACATCAGCAAAGCTTTTATACACAGACTTGAGGGATGTATTTGACAAAAACCCCGATTGGGATTTCAACTCTCATGTGGCTCCAATTCACTTTGTATCGCAATATTTGCCTCCCATGAACATATCCTCCCCGTTTCACCCTCTTGCTATGTTTTTTTTGTCTTCTGCTCAACCCCAACCTGCTCCTCGACAATCCCAGGAGAGGGAGGCGCAGACTCGACGGCACCTGCTGGAGGAGGAGCGGAAGAGGCGCGAGGAGGCCGAGAGGAGGCTCATGGATGAGACGGCCCACAGGAGGAGGCTGGTGGAGGAGGAGGTGAAGATGAGGGAGAAAAATTTTTCCCAGGTCAGTTGAGAAAGGAGGAACGAGGCGATAACATGAAGATGGATGATGGCACTGGAAAAGATATAATATACACATTAATATTCTGGTTTAATTGTCTGGATATTTGTAATGGCTAACAAGGGAAAACAATTATTATCATCCCAAGACTATTCTGACCAATTAGATTTAAACAATATTGCTAATCAAAACGCCACAGTGACGCAGTTTAGTGTTTGACATCTTAATCTGTTTTTACAATTTATTTACCAGCCATTTCAGAAGAAATTCTGGCTTTACAAAAAAAACAAAAAAAAAACTGCTCAGTTATGATTGACAAGTACATATTGGTATTAATTTAATGTGTTTATTAACGGGATTGTCATTTTTAATGTACCACATTATATATTTAATAGTCACTAATCTCAATTTCAAGTTCCGATACCACTCATACTTTTGATAAATGAAGTAAAATAAAATAAACAATGACAAATAATTTTAAAAATATCTATATATTTCCAATATAGCATTTTCCCATATAATTTTAAGAAAATAATGGCAATGTTCTGTTATATTTTTTACCCATTTGTTCATAAAATACATATTTTGGCTAGAACACACAATAAAATGAAAAAACAACGAATAATTTAGTGGCAATCAAAATATGTTATTGTACATCCCTACTATTTAGTCACAAGAGGGAATAAATCTTTTTTTTTTTCTTTTTTTCCCTATTTTTCTGGAGGGACTAATCTTAGAAACATAAGTGTATTGCAGTGTAGTATAAATGGATAGTATTTGTCTTTTATATTTTAAATGAAAATTACGAGAGAAAAAATCATGACATAAAGATGTTTTATGTCACTTTGACTAAGACATTATTATGATAAAAGTGCCAAGTGTTAAAAAATATATATATATATTACTTTTTTTTTTACCCTTACCATTCTAGTATGTCAACAACTTTTAAGTCAATGGATGAACAAATTTAAACACCAACGGAGCTTATCTGTGTAATTTCTTAAACACTACACGATATTATTATAATACGTGCTAACAACATAACCACAGATGCTAATGCTAATCCCAGTATTCAAACTGGTCCATACAAAACATACATACAACTAAAGTACCAAAGGAAATGATAAAACACTCAAATACTATATTGTCCCTTGAACTTTTTTAAACACACCTAACTTTCGTAACCAAATACATTTAAGGGTAGACGACAAACCCATTAATGAGTGTAACCCTCATCCAATGTCTTTAAATGAAGAACAACTTGAAATCTGAAATGTTTTCCTTTGCAGGCCCGTCCGATGACGCGCTACCTGCCCAACCTGAAGGAGGAGTTTGACTTGCGCGCGCACGTGGAGTCGTCGGGCCACAGCATCGACACGTGCCCCTTCGTCATCCTCACGGAGAAGATGTGCAAGGGTCATCTGGTCAAGATGGGCGGCAAAATCAAATCGTGGAAGAAACGCTGGTTCGTTTTCGACCGCCTCAAGAGGAATTTCTGCTACTACGTGGGTAAGCGTCCAAGATACGTCATGATTGGATTATCCAAGTGTATTTCAATCTTTAGTAACTGAAAAGAATAAAGGATGAAAAGGAAGTAAATAAGTACGTATTCTTCTTTTCTTCTAAAAGTAAATCCATTAGGCCCACGGATTAATTTCGAAAGGCCTCCGATTAAAGGGATCAAGTTGGAAATCCGTTCTTCATTACGAACTCTCAACTTCCTGTTGAAAACTTTTTGGTCCAAACGTGATTAATGCACTTGAGCCAATAGCGACACCGAGGGTGTTCTGGAGCTTGTTAGCGTTCATCTGGAAGCGGGCGCTAATTAAAACTGCACTAAGTGGACTTTTCTCGCACTCGTGAGTCCAAATTGACGCCGTCAAAATAGCGTGTGGATTTTAAATGAGAACGGCGAGTTATCGGAACAATTCGTCGGCGCGTTTGGGGGTGTGGGGGGGGGGGGCGTGGCTTTACGATCAGGGCCAAAAAATAATTAGCGAATGTATTGAAATCACGTGCGGCCATGTTGCTTGCGTGTCTCGGCTCACTTGTCGAGCCCTTTCACCCAGCTCACTCCTGACGAAGATGATGATGATGATGGTGATGAAATAAGATGCAATGGTTTCCTGATAAATGTGTTTCCTGGGTAAAGGCTCGCTCCTGGCTTGTTCGTGACTGATAAAATGAAACTTGCGTTTATCTCATTACTAAGCACTTCTGGCTCACGGATAATAAAAAAAAAAGGGCGAAGCGGGACAAAATAAACGTTGGCACCATTTCAAAAGATTGCCTTTTAATTTTCGGTGGATGTTTGTCTCATTTTTATGTACGGTTTTTTTTCCCGGGCTTATTTGAGCAGTAGTGCAATATCAAAACATTTTTTGTTGATAAAAAGATGTCTAACCGCCTCAGAAGCTTCATCCTTGGAGCATCTTTGGGTATGACAATGGGTGTGTTTGACTGAAGAATGCAAGTCAGATTAATGGGATGTTTAAGACTTCAGGCAAAGCTTGAAATAGAATTGTGCTAGTAATTAACTTTTGCCCTGGCTCTGCTTGGATTATGTCTTTGAAGGGGGAAAAAAAACAAAACACTTTTGTCTACCTCTTGTCTTTCTCTCAAAAGTAGCCGTATGTACACTTGGACAACTTTTATGTTTTACATATTGCAAAATGTACAAGAGTAAATGATTTAAAATTGTACATTATTATTATTAACTCATTCACTGCCATTAACGGCTATAGACGTCAAAAAATTTATTTGAACTATTGCTATTAGTTTAACATTTTTTTTCTCACTTTTGTCAACAAGAGTACGAAAACCTAGAATTTTTTTTTATTGTACATTTAGAACTGATATAGTTAACTATTGAAGTCATGCGATTAATTACAAATAAAAATAATTAATCGCCTGACGCCCCTAATTTTTTAATAATTTTTTCTTAATTTTTTTTAAAAAAGATTATTAAAAACAAAATGTCTAGGTTTTCATACTCTCAAAAAAATTAACGTTAAACTAATAGTTCTAAACTAAAATAGTTCAAATTAATTTTTGACGTTTATAAGCGTCAATGGCCGTGAATTATTATTGTTTATTATTATTATTATTATTATTATTGTTGTTTAGTGCTCAAGAATTGTTGATTAGTTGAAGCATGCATCCCTAAGTTATTTTTGTAATCTTGTTGTTTGTTCTTCTCTCCCAGACAAACATGAGACCAAGCTGAAAGGACTCATTTACTTCCAGGCCATTGAAGAGGTTTATTATGATCACTTACGCATTGCTACCAAGGTAACTGTCACTTCCTTCACCTGTTCTGGACTAGCCGCTAATGGCCGACGTGAATGGAGGGAAAAAAAGAAAACAGTGATGGATTGAATTTCAAAATATTTACTAGTCGCTAATGGCCGACCGTGAATGGAGGGAAAAAAAGAAAACAGTGATGGATTGAATTTCAAAATATTTAAAATGATAAGACTGGATATGTGCTTTATAGGGCCTCTACATTAGGTACACCTGCACAATGGAATGAGGTGCAATATTATACCTCATAAGGATAATTAAATGCTGTATATTAAGTACTCCTGGAATTTAATACCCGAGCAACATTATTTTTGTAGAATTTATATCTATAATATTGCTCCATAGAAAGTACTAATTCTACTGTTTTTTGTATAGCAAATAGAGCCACGAGATGTTATGTGTACTTTTTTTTTTTTTTCTGGAGAGCTCAGTATTGTTCATTCGGTAATTTTACCGATTTGACATGTCATCATCATTGCTCTCCTTTTTTTTTTTTTTTTTTTATTAATTTTTATTTCGTGTGTGTGTATTCATTAGTTCACCTAAAACCTATTAAAAAATCCCATACCGTTCACCTAAACCGAACACTTCAGAACCCAGCCAGAGCTGTGAGGCCGTCAGGAGACCCGAGGAAGGACCAAAGAAAATGTTGTGTACTATCTACATTAGCATTTAGGTTGCAAACATAGGTCGGTGCTTTTGATAGTGTTTAGGCCAACAGAGAAGGCCTTCGTGCCCATTACTGGGGAAAAGAAAAAAAAATCACGAGGCCCAAAAAGGCTATGCTTTCATTTTTCTTCTTGCTGTTGTCCGACACGTCTAAAAGGAAAAAGATGCAACAGGTGCATGTTGCTTTCTTTCAAGACAGAAAAACAAAAGAATCTCACCCTCTCCATTAAATCCTCCAGAGCCCCAACCCGTCTCTGACCTTCTGCGTGAAGACTCACGACCGCCTTTACTACATGGTGGCGCCATCCCCGGAGGCCATGCGGATCTGGATGGATGTCATAGTAACGGGCGCCGAGGGCTACACGCAATTCATGAGCTGAGGGACCTTGTGGAAGGATGACGGGAGGGCGTCAAAGCTGAAAGCCAGCGCCGAGACGCAAGGTGAACTGGATGTCGCAAGGACACCGATGATGTGAAGGCCTGGTGTGCCGCGGTGGGCTTTAGTTAAGTCCTGACAGAAGTGCTCCAAAAGAATTCATGAGGAGGGGGGGGGGGGGGGGATCATCAACCTTCTTTCCATCCATCACATTCTCTCTTATCAAAACATCTGTGATAATTACAGCATTGTTGTATGAAACACTTTAAAACGCAGATCGTTTTTGATTGCAGTGTTGTCACACTAATGTTTTTTTTGTTTTTTTTAATACATTTCTATTTCCACTTGTGTTACTTTTAACCAATTTTAAACACTACCAAGTAAAGGAAAAGTTTATTTTTATTTTTTATGTTGCTTATTCATTTGCAACTTGCTGTTTTGTTTAATCTTTATACTGCTGCTTTGACATCAGGAAGATAATATCATTATGTCTACACAAATATGTAAAAAAATTATTCAGATTACATTTTAAAGTCTTATAATGTAATTGTAAAGCTACATATGTAATAAGAAATAAAATATGATGCTTCTCCTTTGTCAGATAAATTGTGTTTTGTTGTAAACAAAATGTATCTCTTAATTAAAAAAAAAAAGTATGGTAATGACCACAGTCCTATTAATAACGTCGTCTAATGAGCTGAATGTGTTCCCATCTAAACCAAAACATTAAAAAAAAAATCTTCAGTTCAATGCAAGTTGCCTATTTGCATAAGAACAATGAGGTTATTTAATTAGTTAACTGGTTCGTTACCTCTGCTGTTGTCGGGTTCTTGACCTTGTGATAAGGATCACTCTAATTCTAATAATCTTAATTAAAAACAAATGAAACTTCAATTAACTTAACATGCATGATTCAATCGCAAGTAATTTTAATGATGCAAAAGAAATATCAACTACAAAATATCTTTCTTTCCTTTCTTAAAGCAAATCGAAGAAGAAGAAAAAAGAACATGATACTATTCCCTAGTGTGGCTCTTCTTTGGTTTTGTGCAAATCAGTCAAAGTTGTATATCATGTGGCCTGTGTGTGTAATGAACTCATAGCAGTGCAATATCTGGCGACATCACTCACAGTCTAGAAATACATCTAATTATATTCCGCACATGGCATATAAAATTTTCCGAATTTGAAGTGAAAACAGTTACTTTGGATTTATTCATTTTACAAATCTTCCCTTATTTGGGTTGACGATCCCCAGGTTTCGCCTTTCCCTTATTCTACATTCTGTTAATACAAATTGAAGTCCTTAGTGACTTTTTCGAACAACCAGCGTCTCTGCCGACCGTTTCCACATCACTTGGCTTTCCTTTGACCTTGGGAGAGGTTTCAACCATCTTTGAGCCTCACGCTGCAGCTGGCAGAATAACAAACAGATCTTTAAGCGGGAGGTGTGAGCTTATTAGCCGTTTGATAAGTAGGACTGACACCCGGGCTTAGGGCTGGCGGAATACACGCACCGGCCTCAAACATTTGGTACGCCTACGTAATCTAATGAGTAATCTAGTAGAAGAGATTAACGTGTTTATGATTGTCCTTGTAGTGGTGTAGAGCTGAATCACACAGCTGTTTCTATTGATTTAGTGACTATATAAGGTAACAATATTTATAAAATAAAATAAAAAGCATCGCAAATGTAGGAACTTTAACTGATTTTCATTGTGGGCCTCATTTCATTTATGATTTCCTCTCAGAGGGCTGTTATTATAAAAATAAAAATAAATGAATACACTATATAAGGAATTAGATTTCAATTTATTTACAAGACTTCAATTTGCAATCATGAGTATGGGAAAATATTAACTGCTGTCTAATTTATGTTAAAGTCCTTAGTCCAGTAATGTGAAAATAAAATGATAAAGATTTCATACACTACAAAACAAGCTTGCCAAATTTGATTAGTAAAAATTAGGCTTCAAAAACACAAAAACAAACAGGCACTTCTCTTAGCTCGCTGCTAAATGCGCTAAAACTGTGCACCGCTCAACCGCTAATCAAATACGTTCATACTTCTAGCATGTTTCTTATTCCTACGCATCCCTATATGTTTGAGCCACAAAAAATATAGGCTATCTACTTAAAATCGAAGGTGACTGGAATATATCCCACTGGGTCGTTGCGGTGCTAGCCACCAGCTAGCTCACAGGCTAACATGCGGAAACGGCGGACTCTTCCAATACATCACCGCAACACTTGGCGTCATGTCAGTGTTTGTGTCCTAACAGAGACACTTCAGGGAAAGTTAACTGTTTATTAAACACGGCGGCATGTTAGTCAGTACAGAAGCATCATAACACACAATACAAAACACACAAAGCTAGTTTGTACATTTTATCCAGGAAAGATACATTTTTTTCAAGGTGTAGGCATGTGGTTGCTAGCTAGCTAGCTAGCTAACTACACACTGTAGTAGAGGTTTAATTGTCTCAACAGATTTTTAACAAAACTGATTATTAAGTTGTTATCATGATTAGTCTCAGGGTGTTTTCGATGCAAATATTTTGCAGAGGAAAAACATTTGACTGAAAACATCTGATGAAATTGAGCTATCATCGTCATCAGCTGTCAAAAGATTTCCTCTCCAATATCCTTCATGGTTTTACAGCTCAGACATTCGTAACATATAAAGCTCCACATCACAACATGAGATCAGACTCATTTGGGTCATTAAAGAGAAATATTTCCTGCCTTGCCCCAGACATGCCCACACAGACACACGCACACAAGCTCGCATCACACACGCACGCACGCACGCACGCGCCAGATGAAAGCGTCTTCCACCCAACGCAGCTAAAACCGTTACCCTCTCTCTCCGTTTGAAGGCGAAGCTAAATAAATGTCATTAATTCAAAATGGGATACACAAATCATTAAATCACGATACAAGAGGCCTGTTTTGGGGGATTTCATGGCAACAACAATGTTTTTATATCCGGAGGGGGAAGCAACACACACCGTGCAGCGCTGACCTAATGAGGCCGACTAAAACATCGCTACGAACAAGAAAACGCCATCACTTTCAATTTCACTCACTAGCGACTATAAAAGTGAAGAACTTCCTAAAACCAGAATAAAAGAAATATAGCGTCTGATATTATGTGGTATACAGGGATTTTTTATTTTTTTTTGTAAAGCAACTACGTAAAATGTATCTCCTATACTGTAGGTTAATAATTTACATTTAATTAAAAATTTGACTTTGTATTTTTAGGACATTCCCTGACATGAGAGCTTATACACATTTGATATAAATATATATCATCCTTCCATACATTATTAGATTTTACTTAACATTTAGCATTCATTATATTACAGTGCACACCAAAAACTTGTACATGTCAAATTTACTTTTTTACATAAAAAAATTTGTGCTTTTCCCCTGTGGATGAATAAAGTATCGATCTAGCTATAAACTCCAAATTAATATATGAATATTAGTAAACTCACTGAAAATATGCAGCAGAATAACCAATTTGGAAGTTTCATACAGTAGATATAAAAGGTATACTGTACACACCTTGTTCAAATAATCACATTAATGGCGGAAAAAAATTGATATGATTTCTCCAGGTTGCATTTTTTTTTATATCATAAAAACTTGGCATTTGTACAGGGGTGTGTAGACTTTTTATATAGTCCTAATTTAATCGGAGTGTCTCATAAACCAAACAGAGCATACATATATATATTTTTTTTTATAAAATGTTGTTGCTACATTATGATTATTACACAAAATCTGTGTGACTTTAAATTGTGATAACCTGACACGATCTCCTAACGTAGCCTCCAGTGTCAGAATGTGGAGCCTATGTTACAGTGACTAGTTCACTAAAGAAAGAGGATTTCTGTTTTTGTCACAAGACACAAGAAATCTGGAAAGGCTGATAAGCAAACCCAACAGCGACCTTAAGTGACCCCCCCCCCCCCACCCCCCACCCCGGCCGGACTCAGTGAAGGGGAGCAGGATGACTCCCGCCCAACGCGGGACCCAATCAACGAATACTTAGCAGCTCATTTAGTAACACACTGCTTCACCTCAATTTCCTGTACAGTTTCACCTTGGGGTGTACTCACTTTTGTTGCCAACGCTATAGATATTGTCATTTTACAGTTGTGGCAAAATGTCACTTCTTTGTTGGCCCGTGAAAAGATATAATAAAATATTTACAAAAAAAATTGAGGGGGATACTCCATTTTGTGAGTTTTTGTATGGTATGTATTAATCATGTGCATTTGCAAGGCTAATAAAATAATCATTTTATTCTATTGTAATTGACAGTAGAATTTTTTATTATTATTTTTTATCGGGCGCTTATTTTAATCGTCAATATACAGTCGATGTGCAAGTAATATTTGATTGGGGGATAATATAAACTTGTGTCATGATTGTAGTGTTACATGTTGTGTCGGGTGCATGAAGCGTATGTGATGAATGAATATTGTCTGTGTCAAATTTAAAAGTGACAGACGGTTCGTCTCTGGGGGTCCGTTGAGTGTTGCAAGAGACACAGTGAGATCCTAAGGGACCCCCCCCCCCCCCCCCCCCCACACACCCCTCAAGTCACATGCAGCAAGTTTTAAAATCGACTCTTCGGCCAACACTGGTTTTCTTGTGAAAATTTTGTCAAAGGAACGTCACAATAAAACTCGCCACACAAACATTGAGATCATTTCATTTGAAGGTTGCACATGAATTAAAAGACAATTAAGAGCATAATTCGACTCATTTTGCTCATTTTAAGATTACGATGCCTCCGACTGTATGTTTGACACGTTCGCTGAAAAACACAAAACACATCCACAAGTTGAAACGTCGCTGTGTTTTTTTTTCATGGCGTGTTCAAAGAGTGGCAAAAGTTGAGGACAATAAATTGCGAGAGGGCTGATGATGAAAGGGTGGCGCAACTCTCACTAACTTGCCATACGTGCGCTTGGCATGCAGCATCCGCTTTTCTGACTTCTCCTGCCGTCTTACACAAGCAATAAAGAAGCGTATCTCGGGCCTAAGCAACAGTTACTACATAGTTTAGCAGATTGTTGGAATGTATTCGTAATTTTGTTTTTATATACCTCTTGCCTTTTCTTTAAGATGCTTCAGTGCTGCCATGAATGGCACCTTCGTTTTCTCTCAAGATGCGCAAACAGGAAGCTCTCGGAGGACCAATTATTGCAGACGGGCAAGGCAGTCAGCGATTTCCTGGGAGACTCAAGACGTCCTAGCGATTTAAATCTAGTCTCCATCACCAACGCATTTATCTCAATTGCGTCAGGTTTCTACAAATCTCGTACTAGATACCCCATAGTGGACATAACGCTTGAGCTGCTCGTCTCTAATAAAGCGGGACTAGGTTGGAGATTAACATGGACGTTGAGGATTTCGTTTTTAGATACTTTGGTTATTATGATGTTATTTAAAAAGGCCGTATGAATAATTTAACTCCATCTGTAATCCAAAGATGTGTTTCATTCCAAGCCATGGTGGGTCATGTGACTGTGTGCAATCAACTCAAGTGAGACAACTCCATTTCCTTAACAGCAATCAATACACAGACCTGCCAGAGTAACTACAAGCTAAATGCAACCTGCCAGTGTGGCCAATATGCAAATTGTGGCAAAGATGGGGGGGGGGGGGCTATTGGTTTTGGCAAAGTGATAATTGCACAGAGATGCAACTCAGCAAATGAGACGGTTGGGAGGGGAGGAGCGGAAACTGAGGTGAGGTGGATGACAAACACCATGTAGAGACAGGAATGCAAATCCCATGGCAACAGCAACCAGAAAACAAGTCGAAAATAGGGGCAGTGTCCACTATTACTATAGCAACAGAGGAAATTGGATTTGCTGAATGGGGGAAAAAAACAAACGGCAATCACATAATTCCTGTGAATGACTGACACTTTTAATGTCTACTAATACATCAGCCTTGTTTGTGAAAGCCCTCAATTTGTATTTTGCTACATTGTAAATCAATATTATATTCTAAAATAAAATGATTGATTAAAAATTAGAATAAATACAGCAACTGTGATATAAATAATAATTCAAGAACACACGATTCCATTATAGCAAAAGGAGTATAATAAGTGACAGTATTATTAATTTTGCTCAGTCGACCTATACTTAGTGTTTACTAATTGGTTAGTCTGGATAAACAGCAACAAGTGAAAGCTTTCACCGGATTAAAAATCTCAACCACCGGTTTGTTTACGCGAGCCATGTGCACTCGCTGCACTCTCAGGAAGATAAAGACAACAACCCGATCCTTCGCCTTGCTACCTGCGACCAATCACAATTTACACACGGACCAATCCAACCAATCACGGTGCAGTAGCTCGGCCTCGCGCGGCCAATAGACGCCGAGCACGGACCACTGATGCAAGAGAGATGCAACAGCTTTCCCACTTTTTTTTTTTTTTTTTTACACATCAACAAAGTGTTGTAGAAGTTTGAAGCGATAATGGCTACTTTAAAAGAATAACACCCTGCGTTAATACGTAAAATGTGGTCTCGAATCGAGCCCATGGTTGTGATCTCGCGAGGCTTTTTTTTCTAATTATCCCGGAAGTGGAGGGGAACACGACAACACGCAGCAAAAATAGCAAATAAAATATTAACAATAATGATAAACAGAGTCAAATTAATATCACTGCCTTGGGTTTTCTATGACGACATTTTTGCTGTCAACTTTAACACAAAAGGGGTTAATGACTGACGCCTCGCCATCTTAGATATTACTGACGTACTAAATGTGGCTGAATACATTGCCAACGATTTTATGTATCATTCAATAAGCTGCTAGTGTTATTTTGGCCAAAAGCCACACGTAATTGGTCGGTTGAGCTTGTATAGGACGCGGAGGAGGCGGGTGGCTCGTGGATACAGAGTCTAGTAGAGGTGACGTCATTGGTTGCTAGGTGAAAGTGACCGTGATGGTTTTACACTAAGATGCTGCTGCTCAGTTTACTACTCGACCGCCACGCTGCAACAAGCACTTCTACGTCCTCGTCTGCGCCAAGCTGACACAATGGCTTTCTGAATTTTACAATAAGTTATAACCTCGAAGACGACGTGCTTTGCTTTGGCAACGCACCAACAAGCTCTCTAAACAATTTCTCTGCCAGAATGGAGTAAGTAACGCGCAGTTTGCCTGCTTTATTGTAACTTTTTAATAATGCGCTCCTGTCTCGTACAAGTGTATCGCGTTGCTTTTTATATAGTTTACATCGCTTTTAGATCGATTTCCTGTTAGTTTACATTGCTTTTAGATCGATTTCCTGTTTGATACCACCACAATTATATACGTACATCTAAAAAAATATATTGTTACTAGTTTAGCTAAGCTATCAAATGGTTGCCATTCAAACAGCTGAAATGCTTAAGTGATTAATTTGAAATGACTCAGGAGTGGTTTAATCCAATTTAAAGATCATCTCACTCTTTGTATGTGGCTCACTCAGAGAGTTCCTTGGCAACCATTAGGCCCTTGACAGCTTCACAGTTCCCAGGTGGCTTTAGGATGTCATGTGTCAAGTGCATGTTGGGTAAAGAAGCCCACGGGACAGCGCTCGCTCACATGCTGTTTTTCATGATTTCTCATCTCCATCCACTTGGATGATGTCCACGCCAGCCCTGTTTCTCAACATTTTTCATTCCTTCGCCCGGCTCTAGGTTTCACTATGCCCGCCCAGCCCTGCTCTGTGTGGTCCAGTTGTCAGACCCCGCCTGCTCCCAGCACATGCCCCGACTTGGCCTGAACCGAAGCGCCGATGGACACAATGACGATGGCGACACCGGCTCCTGTTTGGAAGACGCTTCGTGCGTGCCCGGCAGACCCCCTCGCTCTCTCTCACCCACAGGCTAACCACAGCCAATCACAGGGGTGCAGGGGGGAGGTGTCAGAGGGGAGTCAGCGCTTAATTGGTGAGT
Organism: Vanacampus margaritifer; assembly: GCF_051991255.1. Classification (NCBI taxonomy): domain Eukaryota; kingdom Metazoa; phylum Chordata; class Actinopteri; order Syngnathiformes; family Syngnathidae; genus Vanacampus; species Vanacampus margaritifer. Next base: position 8,980,948 of record NC_135447.1, on the reverse strand, counting down.
TGCACTAAGTGGGCTTTTTTATATGTTGCCACATCTCAGGTGGGCTCGGCACTGCAGCACATCCTTCCTTGCCAGACAGTAAGTCTCAAACTTGCTTTGCCCATCGTCAAATTTGCTGTATTTTTATGGAATATTTGCGTCGGTGTATGTTTCCGACTTATTTACATTTGGATATGATCACTTGTCAACAGGTGATGTTCTCACCGACTGGATGACGGAAGAAGTGGACTTCTCCTCGTACCTCCCGAACCCTCCCTCCCCTCCTTCCTCCACCAACGCCTCCCTTCCCCCGTCACCCCTTCACAATGATATCCAGGTGCCCTCCGACTTAGAGGTTATGACCTCTCTGCTGCAAGAGGAACTAGCCCAGCTGGAAGACTACTTCCTGTCCGAGCCCCTGCCAGAGAAAGGTCCCAGGCTGGGAAAATGCGAGCGGGGTCCGTTCCTGGCGGCGCCTCAGCCGTTTGGCCAGCTGCCCTACGCGTCCTACTCCGCACCCAACCCATTGGAATCCAGCCCATTTCTTCTCACCCTGGCAAGCGGAGAACTGGACTTGCTGGGCGTGTGTGGCGGGCCGGTCGGGCGCTCCAAAATCCCCAGGCACGCCCCGTATAGCTGCGCTCGCCCCAGCCCGTGCGCTAGGAAAAGAATCCCAGACGGTGCGAGGTCAAGTGAAAGTTACGACGACAGTTCAAGTTCCAAAGCAAGCAACTCAGGTAACTCGTCGCTCGGTTATTGCTGCGTGGAAGAGGAGCAGTTAGTCGGCAAAGGTTACTGCCTGGGCAGTGCGGTGGAGCTGCGCAAATGTGCCGTCCTAGCAAAAGAAGAAAAAAACTGCTGCTTCAATCACAACGCAAAGGTCGGCGGCGCCGGATTCCATTTTGGCGCATCGCTTGACGACTCGCCAAAGAAAGAAGATCTGTTGATGTACAGCATGAGGGAGGTGAGCGGCGGCGCAAACAGCGAGGCGCGCACCAGCATCAAAAGTGGCACGGAGGTGACAAAAGCCAGCGTTTCTTGGAAAGCCCAGACCAGCGAGAGCTGTTATCTTTCGGGAACACCCCAGCCCGAGACCTATCATGGCTTCTTCACCGAGCAGGTCAAAGCGGAGAATCTGCAGATAGCGCAGCATGACTTGCACTGTCATTTCCTGGAGGATCCGGCGGGTCCAGAGTGTCTTTTGATGACCAGGGACAGTCTGAATTTGGAATCTTGCAGGTCCAAGGAAGACCACTGTGCTGTGAATTACGATTTTGATGTCGCCGAAGGCGGAGGAGAGCGCAAACAGAAGAAGAGAGATCAGAACAAAACAGCCGCTCATCGGTAAAACTACCGGCGCTTCCTGACGCAATCATTTTGTGCTTGAAAGTCTTCATGTAATCTTTCTTTTTTTTTTTTTTGATACAGGTACCGCCAAAGAAAAAGGGCAGAGTTAGATTCTTTGGAAGAACAGCTGCAATGCCTGGAAGGGAGGAACCGCGAGCTGCGTGACAAGGCGGAGTCTGTCGAGCGTGAGATCCAGTACGTCAAAGACCTCCTGATCGAAGTTTACAAGGCCAGAAGCCAAAGGCTAAAGCAGGACACATCAGGATAACCCCAAAGTCCCGCCAACAAGTCACAACAGGGAAGTTGTGGAGCTTTTAATGTCATTTTGATTGTCCAGGTTGAATGTCGCTTTATTTTTAATACGCAATGCATGTTTAAAAAAAAAAAAAAAAAAAAAAAAATCTCCGAGTGATGACTGCATTGCTTTCACACTCCATCCACTCTTGAGGCTGGCAATGCTGTAATGACAATCATTGTGTCATGAAAATACTTTGCGAATCTCATATTAAGAATAGGGATACGTATTTATATTTAAAAAAAAACATGGTTGATTACACGGGTTAAGATTTTACTAGCCTTACATTAGAATTGATGTCAACGGGGAATCTTTTTTTCCCTGTTCACTTTTTTAAACAATGTTCTGTAGAAAAGCTGAATGTTGTCAATTACACGTGGAACTCGTTTTCTTCATTTCAAACGTAAAACGTTTTTACTGCTCTCTTTCAAATTATATTTGACTAGCAATAGTTACAAACTAATTATCAAACTAGAATAATTGTTTCAGAATATTGACATGGATGCCAATAATATTCATCAGCTAAACATATAATGTAGTATACTTTTTAATGTTTAATATTAATACATAGTCTTCATTTTATTTTATTTAAATTGTAAAAATTGTTTTTAAAGGTTAGATAGAGGGCATTGATTGACTTCAGCTTTGATGCACTTTTCCCTGTTTTGGTTACATTTTTGATTTTACCGATTCTAGTTCCGATTAATGTATTGTGAAGACATTGTCATAGATTTGGCATTTTGTCATTTGACAAAGTATAAAATATACTCATACAGCTCAGGATATACAATTTGCTATCCAATAAATCATATTGTCCTCTGTAAATGGCAGAAGAGCAAAAATATAAATGCATCTTCCAAGTGACTTTAGAAGCTATTGTAACTACACTTTAGTTGCATGTCTTTCTGAAAGAAAGAAAAAAAGTAGATTTGGGGATGAATCGAGATTCTTAGTAACGCAATATGTCTCACGAGCCTCAGGCTAATTGCACTAATTTATACAAACTTTTATATGTTGAGCGAATAGAGTGTAATGGGCCTCGCTTTGTAGCAAATTAACTGAGAAAAGCCTCATTAGATAGTTTGTTAATGCTGCGCCTGAATGATTCACTTTTGATTTCCACTGCTGGCAGAATTCTTTTGATTCCTACTGGGCATGTTTTTCCTATGCATTCATTTGAAGACAATCTTGAATATAAGCTCTGTTATTATTTATTCAAATTACATGAGACAAAATCCCATGACTTTGCAAGTCAAGTCGTAGTTGAAAATTAGCGTCAACAACATCAAAAGTCATGGGATAACGCATTAGACCTAAAATGTTCTCATTTAAATTCCATTTCAACATCAAACCGATGCATCATTTACTTTGTTAAAAATAAAAGTGTGGCGTTAGAAGTCCTGTGTGTGTGTATGCATTTATTTTACAAGGTGAACTACAAAGTTTCATTAAGAAGAATTGCAAACATAATGAGTCCATTGAAAATATTTTTGCATGATTTGAAGTTCTGGTCCACCTACAAGGACTCAATATTGTTGATGTTTCACTCATTATCAACATGCATAAAGAAACAGACAAGCATTCACACTCACATTTATACTGTTATCATGAGTTAGACCTGAACACCAAGGGTGACATGACGTACCCAAATAAAACTTTTTTTTTTTCCCCCCCATTCACATGTTGCAAAATGATGGTTTGTATTGAAAAAAAAAATCTACGATGTTGAAATGCATCTAGGATATTACCCAATTTGCTGTCATTAGTATTGCATTAAATTGCATAAACATTGCAATATGACTGACTTGGTCTTTTTCTAGGAGATAAAAGAAAAAAGGTTACGTCTTATCTGTATGGAGCAACCCAATAAGAGGAAGATAGTCACATTGTAGAGGTGCATGCTGGGCCTGAAGTAGTTGTCCTCTGGCGTCCAGTGAGACCAGGACCTTACAATAAACAAGTACAATTAGACACAATATGCAACGATCATGAAACAAACTTCATTCTTACCTGTTGTAATCCATCCTGCTGGATGTACAAACTTAAAGTTGCCATGGCGGCTTCTCTTACGACATTGTGGGAATCTGCGCATGCGGCTCTCAGAAGTCGTCTGGACACGCTTTCTTCCCGCAGCTCGGGTACGGCGCCTTGAACATGAAGCAGATTTCCCAGAGCTACGCAGGCGTGGTGACGCGTGTGGGCGTTAGGGTCAGAGGTCAGTGACGCCAGTGTGGCCGCCGTCGCCCTGGCTTCTTCCAGCCATAGTCCCGTCTCATCACTCGAACCCTTGCGTGCATCATTGCCCTTCACTTTGAACCACTCTGTGTTCGGTCCCGCCCCCACCGCGATATAGCCCAACCATTTCCCAACGGACAAGCAAGCCGCCTGCCGCACACGCCCGTTAGAATCCTCAAGAAGGTCTATCATGCGTTTAAAAATGTCAAGTTGTAAATTGGGCAACCTGAATGGGTACAAATTCCCCAAAACTTTGCACGTGGCGGCCCTGATCGGGTCGTAAGCGTGAGTGAGCGCCCGGTGCCACACGGACGGGTCGAGCTGAAGCTGGACGCCACCAGAGTGAGGGCAAAAACGGGCGATGAGGTACAACAGAGACAGGAGTTCTACGGCAGAATCCCCCAACTCATCCGGCTGCAGCAAATCAGAGAGCAAAGCGCTGGCGGTTCTGGTCGGTGCCAGCTGACCCAATTGTAAGGGTGCCGGTGCGGAGAAAAAGCCACGAGCAGCTTTACCGAGATGGACGACGAAGCCTTGGCGGTCGCGCAGCAGCAAGCGGCGCAGAAGTGACAGCGGCAGCTCCACTAATGAAGCGGGAAGACTTTGAATCACCTGCCAAAAACAAAACCAAAAGTAAGACGTCAAAATTACCACAGATTAAAAAAAAACTACAAATAATGGTGTGAAATCCCCAAACAATAATATGCAAGATTATTTCGCAAATGTTGCATCACTGAATTAGAGCATCTCTGTGGTGCTTTGACTCAGTGAGATTTTAATGAGGTCCAAAATTTGGCATCTCTTATGATATGAAAAACAAGGATTGCCGCTGTTATGGCACTCTTATTTTTGTTGTTGTTTTTTCGTTCCAACATCAGGACGTACTAACCTGTAGAAGGCCTTCAACGACACCGCAGCTGTCATACAACTGCAAAATCCTCGAAATGGTGTCTGAATTCAAATCCAATGCAAATGGAAGGCACAGGAAGTGGCAGCTCAATTCAATGAAGCTCTCGCGGCTCAAATCCTCATCAAATGTACCTGAATGGCTTTCAGCAAATAGAGAACTGGGGATTTAAAAAAAAAAAAGCCCTTAAGTAAGCCAGATACACATTTGGAAACAACAACCCCCCCCCCCCCCCCCAAAAAAATAAATAAATAAATAAATAATTAATGGAATTATCATATATATATATATATATATATATTAAATGAATTAAAATCGTCAACACTAACCATTCAGAGCTCAGCAGCCAGGCAAGTGCGTGGACAAATGTTGATTTTCTCTCCGTAAACAGTGAAATATATGAATACGGATCCTTAGAGAAGACCAACAATGAGACAGACATAAGAAAATACAATCCTGAAAGAAGAAGAACATGGAAAATGAATGCATTATTTTCATGCAAAGTTTGTTTTGATTAATAATGTGTGTTTACCATTTGTTGAACAGAAGCTTATGTCAGGCTTTGTCGTTGCCAATGCAGTGCCGATCCCTTCCCAGATGTGGTTAAACATGAGTGCATCCCAACATAAAGAGCCATCGTCATGCTATGAGGAAGACAAAAAACGGGCAAAAAGAGCAAAGTTTCCAAGGAAATGTGTTGAATTATACCAATGAACGCTTGAAAAATCCAATGTAGTCATCGACTATTTCTCTTAGATGGCATCTCAGAAATCACTATTTATTGGCTGACCTCAGAAATTGTGTGTAGTAGTAAGGCAAGGAGGCCATCGCAAAGTCCCCAGCCAGGTGGTAATGGAAGTTGGAACTGGTGAGGTGGAAAAAGTCAAAGTCAGACGAACCATTAAATCCACCACCAAAAAAAAAGTTGAAAAGATCGAGTACCTGACGTGAACCAGAGACGAGTTCTTTCAGCAAGGAAATGAGCCTATTCACATCAGCTTGAACAGCAATCTCATGCTGGCTAAACAGAGATAAAATACCTGCAGCCAGAGGCTTAAAAAAAAAAAAAGACGACATCATCAACAAAAAATGTACACAAATTACACAACAATATTTTTTACTGTATATATTTCAATGAGTACTTACAGCCAAGGGATTGAATTCTGCTCGATGAAGAATCATCACGAAGGGCTTGATGACTTGTTCAGGTCTACATGCAAAAACAATGAATGAGCTCATGTGCAGTGGATATAAAAAGTCTACACACCCCTGTTCAAATGTCAGCTTTTTCTGATAATCAAGATTTCAGTATCTTAATTTTACTTCCAATCTAGAAAACATAAAAAAATAAAAGTTGTATTAATGGCGGAAAATATTTTGAAATGATTTATCCTACTCATTTTATTTAGATCACCAAAACCTGACATTTAAACAAGGGTGTGCAGACTTTCTCTATCAACTGTGGGCACTCAGTGGGAAGGAAAATGAATGCTCGAACCTCTTGTCTGCTCTCAAACCGCCATTGTTCTTCTCCCAGTAGATCATCAGCACAACAATCATTTCTCCAAGTGTTACCAGACCGCACGGTTGCTGCACAGTAAAAAGATTGGACAATAGTTTTGATGATCCGAAATAAGAAAACGAGTCCCAGAATATGTTTTCTAGTTCCTACCTTGATCAAATGTGAACTTTCCACTGAGTCGTGAACCAAGTCAATGAGGAGACACGGCAATCCAAGTTCACTGCCAATGTGGTTTCTTGTGGCAAGGTCAGAGGTCAGAATCAGGTTGTGTAGGACTTTCAGTGGAAGGTGAATGGACTGCATGTCTTGCAGGACACCCTCACCTAGCTTACCACAGAGCAAGACAAGTTTTGAGAACTTTTGACTCCAAACAGAATAAAATTTACACTTAGAAGAGAGCAAAAATATTGAGAGTAAATTTTACTCAAAGTATTTTTTCACTCAGAAATTCAAGTATATTTTAGAAGGATTTATTTGGGACTATATTTGACTAATTTTTTTTATTTTATTTTTTTAGTTACACAAGGGTTGAGGAACAAACTCCCAATTGTCAGCTTGGGAGACTCCCACTCTACCCCCTGAGCTATGCCACTCCTACAGTTTGCTAATATCCAAAAGGAGATGTTGGTCTCTTGGAGTTACGAAGATTCCAGCTGACGAGCCTGAAGTCGTGGGTTTGTTCCTCAACACTTGAGTGACTTTTATTATTATTTTTTTAATAAACTAGTAACATTTAGTAAAAATCTCTCCTTGCAAAATTTACTTAGTATTTCTGAGTGAAAAATATTGAATAGGTTTTTTTTCATGGCATAGGCAAATTCTCACATACACAGTAAATATATTTTGAGTCAAAATGATTTTACTCTCTTCCAAGTGTAAATTTTACTCTCTTTAGAGTGGAACCAAATAGAGTCCCACTCTTTACTCTACAAAATGTACTGTAAATGTGACATTTCATGTTTAGTTGAAAACTGCCCCGAATTACCTGTTGCTTAAACACTAAAATAGTGGACTTCAATTTCACAATAACAGTGCTGTAGTTTAGTGAGTGTTGCGTTTGTCGACTTGGATCTGACTCCTCAACAAGCTTCAACCAAAAATCCTCACTGTCAACTGTCTGAAAGAACACGTTTTAATTGACAATTCAGAGCTACTGTTTTTTTTTTTTTTTTAATTGGCAGAGATAGAAATGGATATGAATAAATAAACTTACGATGGAATCTGATATATTTGCAGTGTCTTCATGTTTGTTTTTGAGTGTCCTTTGGTATAATCGTGGGCCGACCTCTATTGAGGGGAACTCACGTTCATAGTCCTGGCTGATTGGACCCCTGCGGAAACAGTGAGTAGAGTACACATATATAGTATACCGCAATCTTGTATAACATACACATATTTCATAAAGACCTTTTTTGCAGCGTGGATCTCATGCCGCTATGATTCCTTGGAGATGCACTTGGAGGCGCTTTCCAACACGAAGAAGTATCTCTAGGGCGTGCTGCTGTCAACGCAGAACCGCCCTCTTCATTTTCCAGTCCATCCATCATATCCTATAAATAAAGTCAGATCAAGTCCAAGATAATACAATGTCATCATTTTTTAAATAATAATAAAAACGTGCTTACTGTAGCACTGTGAGCTGGTTTCTCTTTGTTTCTTCTGCTTCTCTGTTCCTTGACTCCTCTCAATATTTTGCTCTCGCCAGAGTTTAGCGACGTCTTTTCTGCCATTTGTTTCAATTTCAGTGCCAGCATGTCTGGGTCAGGCGTGACTGTCAAAGGACTGAAAACACCTGTGTCTGGAATCACTGCCAACACATCACTTTATTAAGTACATACTGTATATTGAGTACAATATGCAGTGTTAAAACATTTCCATGTTGTCACCTTGAACACCATCGGCAACAAAAGGATGATGCAGGAGGTCAGGCCATGACAGTCGCTTCTGAGGGTCTTTGGTTAACAAACCTTTTAGAAAACTCTAAAAAAAAAAAGTAAGTATATCAATATTCATTCTACATTGACAGGATAAATAAAGCTGTAGTAAAAATAAAATCTCTTTTTTTTGGAAATATGTTTTTTTAAAACCCTAACAACTAAAATAAATAAATAAAGAGCTCGTTATACCATGCATGTGCTGCTCATAGTGTCTGGCCATTTGATGGAGTCTTTCACAATGAGCTGCACCAAGTGGAAGATGGAATTGGTGTAAAATGGCGGCATCCCGGTGTGGAGTTCATAAAGAATGCAGCCCAGTGACCAGAGGTCAGAAGTGTGGTCATAAGGTTTCTCTGCCACTAACTCGGGGGACATATACAGGGGTGTTCCTTTGATAGAAGTCAGCACCATCGTGGAGACGCTCATTGCCCGAGCAAATCTAAAAAAGAAAAGAAAAAAGAATTGCATCACATTAATTTTATGCAGATTACATCTCGCCATCGTGTCAAAAAATGTTCGTACCCAAAGTCACATAGTTTAACCACACCATTTTTATCAAAGAGGATATTTTGTGGTTTCATGTCTCGATGCAGGATGCGGCGGGAGTGCAAATAATACAGAGCTGAGACTAGCTGGCAGGCAATCTCACAAACCTCGAAGAAGAGAATTGGAAAAAAATGTTAAACATTTGAAATTGTGCTACAGTACGCGTAGGATACTTGTACCTGACTTTCTGGTAAACTCCCATCATCTTCAATAATCTGGAACAATTGGCCCTCTGCATACTCAGTCACGACAACAACCTATTAGAACAGGCAAGTTAAGGTCATTTGATAGTTCAAGTGTTGCTTTTCCACTAGGGGGCAGAAGGTACAATCCACCTGTTGCAATTTATACGGCAGAATAATAGCTTCGTGTCAACTCAAGTGTAAAATACAGTATGAGCAATATGGCACAATAAAGGTTAGGAAACTTGCGTTGGTGGGGTAACAACACACCTCAGTTTCAGTTTCATAGCTGTCAAAAAGTTTCACAATGTTTGGGTGCTGAAGGTTACTCATGATTTCAATTTCCTTCTTTAGACTTTGCAGCTCTTTATTTGAGCGTCCCGTCTTTGGCATAAACTTGAGAGCCACCACCTGGATGGAAATGACAAATTTAACAACGCTCATATTAAATCATGAAAACAAAAAAGGTTGTAAATCAAAGCATTGAGAGCAACTTACTTGGCCTGTAAACTTCTTCATTCCTTTATGAACTCGACCAAACGAGCCCTCTCCCACCAGTTCTAAAACGTGATACGAATTCATATTGATTTAGCAGGGTTTAATTGGCCTGATGAAGGAACACTTCGCTGAGCAGTCGCTGGTCAAATGGAAACGTCAAGTAAGTCAAGAAAGTATTCAGTATCTTATATTTCACGGGGAAAATGCAATAATGTAGACTATATATTTTTGGCAGAAGGTGACGTTATCTTAGCGCGGGTACAGTTTGTATGTTTGACGCCGTCATTACAACTTGGGCACGATCAATTAAATAAAAAAATGAAAAAAAAATGCTGGTGTATAAATCCAACTGCCGTGTCACAACAGCACTGACATAAAATTTCAAATAGCATTGTGTTTTATGTAATAAGATAGAAAATACGCGTAAAAAACAAAAATGTGGTTTTATTTGAAATGAACTTTTATATAATATATATTTAGATTAGTCTTTTGACAAATAAAATCAGGCACTTTTATGGGCAGCCGATAATGGCGGGGCCTTAGAATAGCAACCGAGCGCGCGTTCCTAGCAACACACACTAAACTGTAAACAAATCCAGCGGGAGGGGTGGGCTAGTTTCGGGATACTATTTCCTGGATTAAAAAATATATATACATATATTTTAATAAATAGACTTTGTACGCCCCGACTGGTACCTGTATATATATTTAAAGTGGTTTTCAAAAACATCCAGCCTAATTTTTCATTAGAACAAAGCATTTTTTCTATCATAAACATTATGGGTCACATGATAAAAGAGTATTTTGAAAATCATGTCATACAAATGGAGGTTGAGGTTAAATATTTGGAGTTGGTTAGGATTTTTTGTTTAAAACTGTGTTTAAGCGTTCTTCCATGTCCACTAGATCTCACAAATGCGCCATATAATGGAAAAACATTCCATGTCCACTAGATGTCGCAAATGCACCATATAATGGAAAAACTGACTCCGGATCGACCCAGTATGATAGATTCAGCCAAGCCAGTATAAAATATTTTATTTGCATACATCTTTTGCAAACAGATAAAATCATACCATCTATATAAACATTCTTGGTTTTAACAGTTCCCTTATTTGCCTTTCAGTTGTCTGATGAGTGGAAGATAGTCACACTCCGAAGGTACATGCTGTGACGCCTGAAGAAGTTCCTTTTCAGCATTTAGGGATAGCAAAACCTTAACACAAAGGACATTGACCAACTTGCAAACATGATGGATTTTGTCTCCAAATTCAACAGGTAGTCAGTCAGCAGTTAATAGGTAACAAGTGTTCATGTGGTGGTAAAAAGATTAAACAATTTCTTACCTGTAGCATTGAATCCTGCTGCGTGTACAAACTTAAAGTTGCAATGGCGGCTCCTCTCACTGCCTTGTGGGAATCTGTGCATGCGGCTCTCAGAAGTAATCTGGACACTCTCTCTTCCAGCAGCTCAGGTATGGCGCTTTGAACATGTAGCAGGTTCGCCAGAGCTGTACAAGCGTGAAGACGAGTGTGGGCGTCAGGGTCAGAGGTCATCGATGCCAGTGTGGCCCCCGTCATCCTCGCTTCTTCTAGCCATCTTCTCATCTCGCCATTAGCCAACGCATTCTCCACTCTCACCTCGGCAATGCTTGTCTCCCTGCTTGAACCCTTGTGCGCATCATTATCCTTTGCTTTTAACCACTCCGTAGTGTTGTGTACATTTTCATTGGGCCTTGTCTCATTCAACCCTGCCTCCACTGCAATATAACCCAACCATTTCCCAACTGACAAGCAAGCCGCCTGCCGCACATGCACATTAGAATCCTCAAGAAGGTCTATCATGCTTTTAAATATGTCAGGATGCAAATTGGGCATTTTGGGAGACCTGAATGGATGCAGCTTTCCCAAAACCTTGCATGTAGCGGCCTTGATCGGTTCATAAGGGTGAGTGAGTGCCTGGTGCAACACTGATGATTCAAGGTGAATCTGGAGGCGCCCAGAGTTAGGGCAAAAACTGGCGATGAGGTATAACAGAGAAAGGAGTTCTACGGCAGAGTCCCCTAGCTCATCCGGCTGCAGCAAATCAGAGAGCAAAGAAGTGGCGGTTCTGGTCGGTGTCAGCTGACCTAATTGTGTGAGTGCCGGTGCAGAGAAAAAGCCACGAGCAGCTTTACTGAGGCAGGAAACAGAGCGCTGACGGTCACATAGCAACAAGCGGCGCAGAAGTGAGAGTGGCAGCTCCACTAATGAAAGAGGAAGCGTTTGAATCACCTGCCAAAGAATGAAATAGAAAACAGACGTCAAAAACATCACATCAAACAGCAAACTGCTAATAGGATGTTCTTTGCAAATTACAAAGGCATCTCTATGCCTTTCAAGAGTTATCTGAATCATGTTTGCTGTGACAGGAGTCCAAAATAAGAAAATGGGATAGGTCGTAACCTGTAGAAGGCCTTGAACAACTCCACAGCTGTTGTATAACTGCAATATCCTGGAACTGTTGAGTGAAGTCAAGTCCAAAGCAAAGGGAAGGCAAAGGAGGTGGCAGCTCAATTGGATAAAGCTCTCATGTTTTAAACCATCTTCCAGTTTCACTGGATTGCCTTCAGCAAACCAAGGAAGACTGGGAAAAAAAACCAGACACATTGCAATGATCAACCTTGTCTGAAATATAAAAACAAAATAATCAACGCAAACCATTCAGAGCTCAGCACCCAGCCAAGAGTGTAGACAAATGTTGACTTGCTTTCACAAAAGAGTGAAATATAAGAATATGGATCATTGCAGAAGACCAACAGGGTGGCAGACATGAGAAAGTAAAGTCCTGAAAAAGGAAAATGCAAACAGTAAAGTAAAGTTACAGTGTGCGTGTTTTATAAATAATCATGAGTGTTTACCGTTTGGCGAACAGAAATCCATGTCTGGCGTTGTCCATACGAATGAGATTCCAGTCCTTTTCCAAAGATGATAAAATGTATGTGGATCCAAACATGAAAATCCACTTCCATGCTGTTATAGTGGTTAAAAGTTTGTGTTACTATAGGAAAAGTATTGGGAGTAATTCTATAGACATTACAGGACATGGATCGTAATGTGAACATTGAGCCCTTGCTAATTTAAATCTCATATGACCAAAAGCAACCAAAACAATCCTTATAAAATCCACTAAGATTGTGACGATAAGCTATTAATTGTCTGACCTCAGAAAGAGTGTGCTGAAGTAAATACAAAAGGCCGTCACAGAGCCCCCTGTCGGACGGGAGTGGAAGTTGAAGCTTTTGAGGTGGAGAGCAGACACAAGCATGCCACAAATAAAATGTCAACTAATATCGAGCAGATGTCAGATTACATCCTGAAATACAGATCACGTACCTGATGTGAACCAGATACGTGTTCTTGCAGCAAGCAGCTGAGCATGTCCAGGTCAACATTGACAGCAACCTCGTGTCGAGCAAAAAGGGACAACATGGAGGCCGCCAGAGGCTAAAGGCGAGCAGACAAAGAATACGCATCTGTATCAGTGCTGATTTTACACAGTCAATAACAAACTAGTTTTTTGATTGAGCCACTGTGAGCTAGAGTGGGCAAATACTTTTTTTGGGGTCATTTCTAAGCTCATCCTTACGGAAGCGTATTGCATTCACTCGGGGAATTCTGACAATTTTTCAGGGGGGAGCTTTGTTTTTTTTGTCTATATTTAAAAAAATATATTTTCTGTTTTTCTGAATATTTTTTTCTGTTTTACTGAATATTTTTTGTAAAAAAAAAAAAATTCCTGTCATGAAAAAATCATGAAAACCGGGGCTGAATATTCAGAAAATAAAAAAACTGAAAAAAAATACTCAAAAAAACAAACGAAGCAAAATAAATAACATGTATAGCCCACTTGAGTTCCCACAGGCCCAAATAGTATTAATGTCACATTCATACAGAATCTGCATCTGATACTTACAACTAAAGGACTGAGTTCTGCTTGCTTTAGAATGGTGATGAATGGCTTGACGAATTCTTCGGGTCTGCATGCAGACAATGAGATTCAATGATGCGGCACTGTCAGCACTAATTGTAAAGAAAAATGAACGATCAAACCTGTTTTCTTCCCTCAACCAATCATTGTTCTTGTCCCAGTAGATCAGCAGCGTAGCAATCAGTTCTCCAAGTGTTGGTAGACTCCACGGCTGCTGCTCAGCGGAAAGATTTGATTACTGTACCTACTGTATATTCTGACATTCTTATCACACGTTACAGACAAATGTTTCTAATTCCCACCTCAACGAAATGTGAGTTTTCAACAGAGTCGTGAAGCAATTCAAAGAGGAGACACGGCAACCCAAGTTCAGTGCCAATGTGGTTCGTCATGTCAAGGTCAGAGGTTACAATCAGGTTCTGCAGGACCTTCAGCGGATGGCTAATGTGCCACGTGTCTTTTAGGACACCACCCCTTATCTTAGCAGAAAAACAAGACTAAATGAGTGTGATTGAATGAAATGTAACATTTTGTGCTTATTTGAAAACGGCACCTGTTGCTTGAACACTAAAATGGTGGATTTCAGTTTAGGAATAATCGCACTGTAGTTTAACGGTTCTTGGTTTTGTTGGCTTGGATCTGACACCTCAGCAAGCTTCTCCCAGAAATCCTCACTGTTAGTCTGAAAGAAGGAAAAATGCATTTTTTCAGAGAACTCAGTTTTTTTTTTAGCAGTGCAAGGCTAAAATTGATATAGTGCATATTACTATGGAACTTTTGTGTTTCCTTGACTGTAGTCGTGGCCCGACTTCTACCGAGGGGAACTCTCGTTCATAGTCCTGACTGATCGGACCTCTGCAGAGGTAATGCACGTGAACAGTGACTACACACACTGCAGAAAAATTCAGCAAATTATACGAAAGTGATCAATGCTTTGAGGGAAATTTCCACCAATATGACATTTATAATCTACCTACAAAGCGGGCAACATTTTACAAGGTTTAGATACTTTACACAAACCTGTCTTGATGACCTGATATAGCCTCAGTGCGGTTGGTTTGATCAAAACTTAAAGGTGGTGAGCTTGAATTAGCTGAAGCGTAATCAGCAGGTGGGGACGTATCGAAAAGCGGCGTTACTGCCACTAAGCAATTTCCTTCAGATTGCAGTCCGTCCTTCTTTTCCTGTAAGAAAGAACATCCTTTTTTATAAATGTACATTATATATATATATATATATATAAAAATAAATGTACATTATTTTATATATATATATATATATATAAATATATATAAAAATAAATGTACATTATTTTATATATATATATATATATATATATGTGTGTGTATCTGGCTTACTTTAGCGCTGTCGACCACTTTCTTCATGTTATTTTTGTTTCTTTGCTCCCGAATCTTTCGAAATATTCTGCTCTCCCCAGAGTCCGGTGATGTCTTTTCTGCCATTTGTTTCAGTTTCCGTGCCAGCATGTCTGGGTCAAGTGTGGCCGTCAGAGGACTGAAAATATCTTTGTCTGGAATCACTGCCAACACACCACTGTGTTAGTAAGTATCACACAAATGCTACAAAAACTTTTTTCTCTCTTATGTTGTCACCTTGAACACCATCAGCAACAAAAGGGTGATGCAGGAGGTCAGGCCATGAGAGTCGCTTCTGAGGGTCTTTGATTAACAAACCTTTTAGGAAACTCTGAAATAAAAATACAATCTCTCTTTTTTTTTTTAAACAATTTTTTTTTAATCCTAACAACTATAATAAATAAATAAATAGCTCATTATACCATGCACGTGCTGCTCATGGTGTTTGGCCACTGGATGGGGTCTTTCACAATGAGCTGCCCCAAGTGGAAAATCGAATCGGCACAAAATGGCGGCGTTCCCGTATGGATTTCATAAAGAATGCAGCCTAGCGCCCAGAGGTCAGCGGTGTGGTCATAAGGCTTCTCCGCCACCAATTCAGGGGACATATACAGGGGCGTTCCCTTGATTGATGTCACCACCATAGTGGAGATACTCATTGCCCGAGCAAACCTAGTAAAGCACATCATTTAAATTCCCATGCCCCATAAAAACAGTTGATGTAAAAGAACGTACGTACCCAAAGTCGCACAGTTTCACCACGCCATTTTTATCAAAGAGGATATTTTGTGGTTTCATGTCTCGATGAAGAATACGGCGTGAATGCAAATAATACAGAGCTGACACAAGCTGGCAAGCAATCTCACGAACCTCGGATAAAGAAAAAATGATTATTTCAGCGCATAATATGAAATAGTGTTATGATTATGCGTGGTGTGCTATTACCTGACTTTCTGGTAAACAACCATCAGCTTCAATGATCTGAAACAATTGACCCTCCGCATACTCGGTTACCACAACAACCTATTAAAAAGCAGGAAAGAGCTTTTGTTTACTGTAGCATCAGAAACATGTCTAAGGTTTGTGACAGAAACGCACCTCGGTTTCAGTTTCAAAGCTGTCAAAAAGTTTCACAATGTTAGGATGCTGTAGGTTACTCATGATTTCAATTTCTTTCTTTAAACTTTGCAGCTCTTTATTTGAACGTCCCATCTTTGGCATGAACTTCAGAGCTACAACCTGATGGGTACACAGACAAGAAGAGGACGTCGAACCATGGTGAGTATTTTTATAAAAAAAAAATCCACCGTTTCACTACAACAAATCAACTTACTTGGCCTGTAAATTTTTTCATTCCTTTATGAACTCGACCAAAGGACCCCTGCCCCACTTGAGCCAAAACATGGTAGGAATCCATTTGAATGTCAGGTTTCAAGTGCCAAGTTGTCAATGAGATGTGTAGTAAACAAGTAGAGAAACTAGAGTCAAAGGGGCCTCCATCACAAAGGTCCTTTATGTTGTCCATCGATATAGCGTAATATGATTCGGCATCAAAGCCACATATATGTTTTCGATCATTTCATGTTAAATAGGAAATTACTTTAAAAATGCATCGTTTGCTAAAAATCACAAATAGGTAAATTTATTGGTATTATTTGGCCCCACTTGGGGTAAAAAAAAAAAAAAAAAACTCTCTGTATGTTGTAGTACAGTTCTACACCACTGAAAACGTTCAACAAAAAATACACTTAAATCAATAACTATCCGATCATATATGCCAAAATAAAACATCATTATGTTTATAAAGGATTAAAAAAAAAAATGCTTTCCAGTCATTAACAGACATTTGTGATCAATCACGAGACTCTCGCGAGCTCCCTTGATAGGCCCAAGTTCTTCATTTGACCACTAGAGGTCGCACGTGTTTCACAGCTCTTACTTAGAAACATACACGTACTCGTCTGTAATAGTTCATGTAATCTAAGTCCTTGAGGTACACTATTTGTCCTCACTAAAACAACTTTGGCATAAATAAATAAAAAAGCATTGTACTGTAGTTAGCATCGAGCGCTACTCCTTATAATGTTATAAAAATATTCCATTTAGCTAATAGCACTTCACAATTACAAGTAGTAGTGCATAGAGCAGGGGTCACAACTGTACATGTTACTAGTGAGGCAAAACTGTGCACTAGTTAGTGTACAAATTTGCATGTAACATGTAATTGTCCTATAGCATGCTGACCTTCTTTCATTAGTCTGCAGAATAGTAGCACAAGGCATTATTAGTGTGGGGGAAAAAGTACTTAGGAGAAACAGGTATTCTACAAATACTATACAGAAGTACATTTTCTTACAAGGCCACACAACAGGCTATGGATCAGCTGAATGCATCGAATAAACGCTCAAGTTCTCTAAATGTTAAGTGAGTTTAACCTTTGCCAGAAAAAATATTTTAAATTGAATTCACAATGTGGTGTTAAAAGCAGTGGACTTGGATCCTCCAGTGACTCTGCCCTGTCCACTGGGACTGTCTCATGCAGAGGCTGTGCAGCAATTTGCATCCAATGAGTGTCTCCTCCAACGGACTGCCCCCTCCAAAAGTGAGATAGAGTTTCCATCATTTCACACCAGACGAAAATGCATAAAGTGCACTGAAGGCAGCAGTGGAGCGAGCACACAGGTGCAGGCCGGGAATGGGTCAGGACCAGGAGGAGTTTGCACTCTAGTAGAAAGACGCCTGCACATTGGATATGCTCTCCTCTCTGAGCTTTTGGTCATTGCATTCCAAGTTGAATGCAAACATCGTCATGTTTGTCAGAACAACATGTCTGCTCCACGTCGTGGTGTCGCTGTCTAAACTGGTTCGCTGCATGGAAAGTGAACTTTGCTTCCCGTTCATACTGGACACTCAACAGCAGTATAATGACAACGACGTGGACGCTTTCCACGGCAAATGTGTGCTAAGAATTCAAGCTTTCCACCAGGAATTAGTGGTGGATTTACGGCAAGATTCCAACTTCATTGGCCCTTCCGTGTCCAGCCAAGACGCGCCGTGGCTCTCCGGTTCGGACGTCACTATTGAGCTGAGTCGGTGTTTTTACTCCGGCTACGTGAACGCTGACCGCTTTTCGTACGCAGCCTTAAGCCTGTGCAAGGGCGTGCAAGGTGCATTTGGCTACCAAGGCTGGGAGTATTTCATCAGCCCGGTGCACAATGACAGCACGAGCGCGCGCGGCGCGCACGTCATCCGGCGCAGGAACAGCAGCGACCTGAAGCCCAATTCCACTTCCAGGTGCGCAGTCAACAATGACATAAGCCACCACGTCGCGCAGATGCTCGGGAAATACAAGACCGTGAAAGATAACAGCAATGTGACCAAAAGCATGCTGAGGGGGGCGGGGAGAAGCAAACGCTTTGCGTCGGTGCCCAGGTACGTGGAGACGCTGGTGGTGGCGGACCAGACCATGGCTGAGTTCCACGGAAACGACCTGAAACATTACCTCCTGACACTCATGTCAGTGGCCGCCAGGCTCTATAAGCATCCGAGTATCCTCAACTCCATCCACATCGTCGTTGTGAAGATTTTGGTGATATCCGAGGTGGACAAAGGACCCAAAGTGTCCGGGAACGCAGCTTTGACGCTCCGGAATTTTTGCACTTGGCAAAAAAAGATGAACAAGAACAGCGACAAGCATGCAGAATATTGGGATACGGCGATCCTCTTTACAAGACAGGTAAATTGATTTCATGAGGTTCAATCTACAGAAATGTCAACAGTATTTTACTATATAAAAACACAAACTATTCATATTTGCTGTCCACATAACATTCAAACATGGAAATGCAACGCAGCTGTATGTTTTGTTCTTGCTTGTTCTCCTGTGGGGTTGATTGACAGCAAGGAAGCCAATGTGAATTGACAATATATTGTGAAGTTTGCTGCCGCCATCTCGTGGTGGGGGTTGAAGTGCAAGCGTACATACATCAAGACAAAAAAAAAAGTAGGGGTTGAAGTGCAAGCGTACATACATCAAGACAAAAAAAAAAAGTATGTTGAAAATTGTACCTTCTACCATCTAGTGGACGCATTTGTTTGGTGTTTAAGAATTGAGAGCCCTGACCTCAACCCCATCAAAAACCTTTGTGATGAATTAGTACAGAGCTATTGAGCCAACATGCCCTCTGACCTCACAAATGTTCATCTAGAATCTAGATGAACATTGTTCATCAGGAGTGTCAAACCTACGGCCCGCGGGCCAGAACCAGCCAAGGACAGAACACGAATTTCCGTTTTTCACTGGAAAATTAACTGTTGTTGCTAATTTTGTCTACTGGGAGGCGCACTATTATGAAATTTGGCTGTCAGAATTTGATGCAAAAAAAAAAAAAGCACTAATTTCTGCTTAGAAATTTCATATAACTCTGCAATAAGATAATAACATATGGGAATATTTTCAAAATTTACTTGTAATTATTTGCACCATACACAAAAATATGGCATTATTTACTACTCATTAGTCTTAGGAGGAATATTTCTATCGCACTTCCTCTAGATGTAATGGCCCAGAGTCCCAATACTTTTATCCATGTAGTGGGAATGAAATTTAAATTTGGCGCTGTCTTGAGGCCACAATTAGGAATATAATATGCATCTGTAATTTTACCAAAAAGAAGTCGCATCAACGCCCTCAGGGATGCCCTCGTTGGAAGTTTCTCACAGCCGTTCCCATTCCTCCTCCTCCAGCTGTGTTCCCCCCTCAACTTGCCTGCTCTTCATTAAACAGGGACCTGAGGGGAAAGCCAGAGGGAGGAGGTACGATGTAGGTTGTGCATGTTCATTATGTCACATCAGGTTTATGCCCCCACCTGCGCAATCTGAGTCAGAAACATCCATGGGGTCACTTCTCCACAGCTGTAGTCAGTCTACATCATGTAACCACATCCATATTCATTTCAAGTTCATATTTCCTGTCTCCTTGAGGATTGCTGGCACATATGGAAGAAGCATAGCATAATCCATCACCCTCTTGATAGTGAGTCACTTGGTTGTCTCGGTCTGTTCATTGGGGGACCACGTGCACACACTTGAGCCTATAACAGGGGTCAGCAACCTTTACTGTCAAAAGGTGACGTTCTAGGCCAAGTCATTAACAAAAAAATCTGTTTAGAGCCACAAAACATGTGAACATTGTGATGAGGAAAACGGTGTGTAGTGTTAGTCTAATGTACTGGGGGCCCAAGAGCTAATTAGAGCTGCACCAGAACAGAAAAATATGCAGCATCCAATACGTAGAGATTCATTTTTCTTTTACCTTACGTTTCCTGTTTTTGGATTTTATTTATATTTTTGGTAATATTTTTCATATAGAGTTTTCAGCCTTTCTGTCAAATGTCTGACATTTTTATGGACATATTATGGTCATTTTCTGCCTCTCTTCTTCCTTTTTTGGACATTGTATGGCTATTTAAAAAAAAACATTCCCCCTGCTTTTTTTTGTTATATAATCTTTTCACATTTTTGGCAATGTTGTGGACATTTTATGGTCAATTTTGGGATTTCTTCTTTTGTTTTGAACATTTTTAGTTACTTTTTAAACATTTTCTTTGCTGCCTTTTCTTAAATCAATTTTCTGACTTTTGGGGGAATTTTGTGGACATTTTATAGTTACTTTTGGATTATTTTCTACTTTAAAAAAAATCTGACATTTTTTTGGCAATTTTAGACATTTTATGGTAATTTTCTGCTTTTCCTCTTTCTTTTTTGGACATTTTTAGGTAATTTTTAAAACGTTTTCATCTACCGTTTGTCTGTCTTTTTCCGACAACTTAAAAATTTAGACTCTTTAAAAAAATATACTGTATATAATTATTCATTTTTTAATCAAAAATCATGACTACATTTAAATCATATTTTATGTATATGTAAATTTAAGAATATGTAAAACAATATTAATTTCTACCAAGAGATCCACAGGGGGCCACAGGAGAGGGACTAAGGAGCCACATGCGGCTCCAGAGCCACAGGTTGCAGACCTCTGGCCTAAAAAGTTCATTACGAGTAACTGCACTGTAGATCAAGACCAAATCCATCGGTCTCACTTCTGCCTGGTGGTTTTCAACATGTAAACGCATGGAAACACTGACATGTTTCCTTTGGAACATAACTTGCAAATTGTATTTACGTTGCAAGCAATGCACCAAAACGGCAAAATGAGATGACAGATGTGGGAAGTAGGTCATTGCCTAAGCCCCTTGTGGTTCTCGCCGCTTCATGTTTGCCTCTATTTTCATTTCTCACTAATGACCCAAACAGTCTCATCAGCACTCCCGAACACATCTGGAGTTGATCAGCACCAGCGAACAATTTTGTTCTTTATTTGCCCAAAAAATTGTCATAGTGTGAAATGTTCGGGCCTATGAACTGCCCGGAGCTTTTTTTGCTTTGCAAGTGTATGCAAAACGAGAGGGAGTAGGCAGCCGGGCGGTTCTGTGTGGTTAACGTTGTGTACTTGTCCTGTGATTAGGAGGCTCAGTCAAGTGCTCCGAATGGATCCTCGCTAAGATTAGGTTTTGGAATTGTGTGGTGACAAAAAAAAAAAAAAGGCCATTTGGAAACTGCTCTTGCATGAAAATGCAATGATTGGAGACAAGTGCCATGACGTCATATGGGACCATGTGCTCCGAACGCAAGTCAGTGAAAAGCCTTATTTAACAGCGTAGAGATATTTTCTCTGTCCTTAAAAGTCAGCAAGGATTCCATTTTTTATTGTTAAGCTTTTATGATTGTTTCAAATAGTGGTTATCGTCTAATGTGAACCAGAGTGGGTGAAAAAAAAAAAGTGAAGTGAAGCCTGTCAGGACCAGAAACAAATATTTAGGTACAGACAAGTTTTAAACAAACCTCTTGAGTAGAAAAGCATCATTGGGATAACAAACAAAACCGTCTGTTGTAAATATCCAACCTACTGTTGGTCCAGTTATCTTGTTGTGACTTTTCCATTATGGACTATTATATTGACAAAAGTCTCAAGACACACTTCTTAATCAATAAATATCAATGAAAGATTCTCCCCCACAATTGTTGGACTTTTGTGTGGAATCATTTTAGAGCCCCGACCTTTGGAATGAAGTAGAACAGATTGTGAGCCAGGCCCTCTCTCGGGTCCAACATTAGTCACCTCTGACCTCACACATCTGGATGAATGGACAAAAATTTCCAGAGACACATTCTAAAATCTTGTAGAAAGTCTTCCCAGAAGTGCGGAAGCTGCTATAACTGCAAAGTGGCCTTGCCATCACCATATTTTTCTGCTGTTTTCACATTTTCCTACCAAGTCTCAATAATTATGTCTATGGAGTGTACAACATGGGGCTCATAATAGTAATTAGACTTTAGACCGAAAAAAAATATTGTTAATTTAGAATAGATATAAAATTTGTGATTAATCGTTAGTTAACTAGTGAACTCATGTGATTAATTACAATTAAAATTTTGAATCGCCTGACGGGCCTAATTTGGAAAATTATATATTAAAATAAGGGCCGTTTAATCGTAATTAATCGCATGATAATTTTATATCTGTTATAAATGTGCAATAAAAAAATTCTAGGTTTTCATAAAAAATGAAATTAAATGGATTTTTTTTTTTAAACTAATAGAAATAGTTCCGATTGATTTTTGACGGCTATAGTCGTCAATGGCAGTGAATGAGTTAAGTCATTAATTATGCAATATTAAGCAATTAATCGCAAATTAATCACTCTTTTCTACTACTATGTTCTACAAAGCTTGTAACATGAGCAGAGGCTAAAGGCCACCACAGGAAGTAAATAAAACGGAGTTAATTTGTTTAATATTTTAAAGAATTTAAATTAATCTCCAGAATTAACTTTTTTTTTTTTTTTTTACAGCCCTAATAAAGAGTAAATAAACACGTTTAGGCATATTGCTTCATCTTGTGATCAGTTCGGTGATCGGCCCCAAAAATCCTGATTGTGTAAAGCCGTATTGTAATCATTTTTTTCTCTTCCTTGATTGTCCAGGATCTGTGCGGGGCTTCCACATGTGACACCCTTGGAATGGCCGATGTTGGCACAATGTGCGACCCCAAGAGGAGCTGCTCCGTGATCGAAGACGACGGCTTGCCTTCGGCCTTCACCACGGCTCACGAGCTCGGTGAGCCATGCCAACTCCATGAATCACACATTAGCAGACGTGCCACCAGGAAATTGGGGCTTTGTGAAAACAAAAATCTCATCCATGCTGAAAATTTAACACTTTACCCCCACCCGGCACAAAATATCCAAAGCATTTGTAAAAGCCATCCGCTTCCCTTTCCACAGGACACGTCTTCAACATGCCGCACGATAACGTGAAGGCGTGCGAGGACGTGTTTGGCAAGCTGCAGGACAATCACATGATGTCTCCCACGCTCATTCAGATTAATCGCACCAGCCCGTGGTCGCCCTGCAGCGCTGCCATCATCACTGAGTTTCTGGACGCGGGACACGGTGGGTCTCCTCTCCAAACAAGCTTTTGATTGATGTGAAACCAAAAGCGGAGATGAACACAAGCTGTTTTAATGGCGCGACGCTCATACTGGTTAAATATTTGAATGATGATCACTTTCATAAAACACATGTTCATTGTGAATGAGTGTTCTGTTCACAGTAGCATTGCCAGTGAAGGACATATCATTTTTGTCTCCTTTTCATCTTCAGCTTGAATGCAGTAAAATCATGTCAGTTAAACGCATTCATGCATTCTTCAGAAGAGCAAAAATGGAGTCCGACTGTTCTCGAACATGCCAGACCACAGAGCTCGGCCTCGGAGCGATGCTAAACTTTTATTTTAAAAACTGCTCCACATCTGTCCCAAATGAGTGGGTTTGTTTGGAGGAGCGTCACCACAGTGGTTTGGAGAGCGCAGCTTTAACCAGCCAGTGTTTCCCATACAGGTTGAATAGACACTTTTTACAACAGGGGAACACGAAGCAGTCAGGATTGCATTTTGTATCTTTTGCCTGACCTTTTCTCCACATTTTTTACACTGAGTCGCATAATGTTGTAACACGCTCATAAATCTGGACTTGGAAAGAGCAGCTTGGAGAATGAAGACAAGCCGCGGCACGTTTGAGGCCGTTTTCACGATTATTTGTAACTTGCCGGACAACCCCAGACAATTTTGCGCAAGTCAACTCTCCAATAGAAGGCGCTTTGGAAGTTAATTGGAATGCTTTTTCTATCATTCAAATTTGCAGCGTAATAGGAGGAAACAAATGAACTTTCAGTTATGGCCGCTCTTTTTGTGGCCTTTTCCTGTTATCATCTTGATACCGTTTTCTGCATTTGAAATTGCTCACGAGGCTGCAGTGATTAAAAACCTCCTCCTGGAACCCCTTTTCTATAGATGATGATCTTTAATTTTTCCAAGCACCTGCTCGTCAAACTCCTCTCATTATTAGCAAGTTCCTGGAAAGGTGCCCGAGTGTCATTTATTGTAAATGGAGCTCAGCTTCATTTGACTTGTATCAGTTCAATGGAACATTTAACGCTATTAAAACCTAATTGGAAAGTTTGGAAAGTGTTCTTAAACTGTAATTAATGTCATTTCAACATGAGAGGAGAAATTTTCTACAAGAGTTTACAGATGAAGGGGTCGGCGTCGGGTTCTCTGTGTATACATTACTGCAAGACTGGTTTCTCACCACCCATTCGTGATCGTCTTTATGAACTTTTTTTTCACCGAGACTGTGTACATTTGGTGAAATAAAATGAGTGCATGTGACCTCGGGACTGATTGTGGGATTCTCTTCCAGGGGAGTGTTTGCTGGACCAGCCCCAGAAACCATTAGGCCTCCCTAATGTACTTCCCGGCGCATCCTACCTCCTCGACCGTCAGTGCGAGCTGGCCTTTGGCGAAGGTTCCAAGCCTTGTCCCTTCATGCAGCCTCCATGCATTCGCCTGTGGTGCACCGGCAAGTCCAATGGCCAGTTGGTGTGCATGACACGCCACTTCCCCTGGGCGGACGGCACACACTGCGGGGATGGCAAAGTTTGCGACCGAGGCATGTGCGCTCCCAAAGAGGACCGAACTTTGAAGGTAAGCCTCAAGGACAGGGGGGGGTTGACTCTGAGAAAACAAATTCCAGTTCATTGGCTTTCTGTTTGACAATTGGGTCAGAAATAACCCAATTATGGGCCAAAAATTGACAGATCCTCTACTTGGGTCGATTTAACCCAGCTTTTAGTCAAAACTTTGGTCATTTTGTTTAAAAAAAACACAGAAAATTGGGTCAGGTCGTATACTTGGGTCAGTTTGACCCACCTTTGGGTCAAAAATTGGGTCATTTTGTATAAATCAACCCAGAAAGTTGGGTCGGATCCTCTACTTGGGTCAATTTGACCCAACTTTGAGTCAAAATTTTGGTCATTTTGTATAAAACAACCCAGAACGTTGGGTCAGAACCTCTACTTGGGTCAATTTGACCCAACTTTGGGTCAAAAATTGGGTCATTTTATATAAAACAACCCATAAAGTTGGGACAGATTCTCCAATTTGAAACAACTTCCGGGGTTGTTGTGCAGCCCCCCCAAAAGGGATCATTTTGTATATAACAAGCCATAAAGTTGGGTCTACTTGGGTTAATGTGACCCAACTTTGGGTAAAAAAAAAAAGGGTCACTTTGTATAAAACAAGCGAGAAATTGACCCATAAAGTTGATCGTTCAATTTTTTTTTAAATCCATAATTGGGCTACTTTTGACCCAACTGTTTTTAGAGTGCCTGTTGCAAAGTTTCATTGGAATTCTGTTGTGTTATAACTCACACCATGATTATACATTCGGGAAAAAAATCCTCCTTGTTTGTGTATTTTCTAGGTGGACGGTCGCTGGGGTAAGTGGGGTACGTTTGGTTTGTGCTCACGCACATGCGAAGGTGGCGTCCAACTGGCGAAAAGGGAGTGCAACAACCCAGTTCCCTCGAATGGGGGGAAATACTGCCAAGGGGTCCGGGTCAAATACCGCTCCTGCAACCTGAACCATTGCCCTGATACAGGTTTGAATTGCTCATAAACAGTCAGCTACATCAAGTTTCCTCCATAAAGCCCTTTTCACACTGCACTCGCAATGTGAATGAGACGTGTCACAATGCGAAAAGATTTGTTGCCAGCGTTCCCACATTTGGAAGTAATTGCATTGCTAAATGCAGTGTGAAAAGGGCTTAATAGGGTTCCAGTCCTGACCTTGTTTGCCCCCCTCTCTTGTCTCTTTCCAGGCAAGACTTACCGCGAAGAGCAGTGTGAATCCAGTGGCCGCAGTTTCAGCAGTAACCATATCGCCCCCTCTGTGGTGTGGGTGCCCAAATACTCCGGAGTGAGGGTCGATGACAGATGTAAACTCATCTGCAGGGCCAATGGAACTGGCTACTTCTACGTTATGGCACCTAAGGTAAGAAGCGAAACATTAAATACAATCAATGAACAAAAGCGTTAGGACGCACGGCTTAGTAAACGAATCCAGGCGAGGCTAATTCTTCATGTTACAAAGACATTTTGGATTTCCCTGCTCCTAACTCATTTCATAAATTCATCCAGGAAAAAGACGATTTATTGTTTTTGACATTCTGCATATATTAGAATTAGAATCTTTATTCGAATGAATTTTCAGCGAATGATCTGTCTGTCACATCCATTCCGGGCCAATCAGATCGACAAGTGTGTAAGCTTGACAGGCAGCCAGTATCTCTTGCTGGGGCCAGTTGGGAAAGAAATGAAGTGAAAACCATAAAAATCTTAAACCAGGACATGCCACACATCGCTCTAACACAGTAGTCGTAACCACATCATCGAATATCTACACTTACATGCCAAACCTAGACGTTAACAGCTGTGTTATTTCCTTTTCCTTGCACTATTGAATTTGAAATGTATCCTTTTTTTTGGGTTTATTTCATGTTGAATGTCTTTTCAATGCGTGAGTTCTTTGCTTCGTTTTTAGAGGTTTTTTATTGGTGTTTTATTAGTATGTTTATATAAAAGCTTGACATTTACATTTCATCATCAGTCTACATAGTGATTAGCATGTCTGCCTTGAGGTTTGGTGTTCTCCACATTGATGTCAAGTGTTATAGAAAATGGATGGATGGATTTAATATGTACATCTAATCTATCTATTATCATTACATTGTCTAATAATAACCCAAAAATTATTATTTTATTTTATTTTTTTAAAGCATTTCATAAAGGATTGGCCAGATACATTACTGTATATTTATTTTCATCACTCCACATGCATGGATAAGCGTAATAATTTGAACTATGTGGCCAAAAGCGATTTCATCTGTGAGCAATGTGAATTCATGGGAGCCTCTGAGGGAAAACAGCAATGCATGGGACGATGGAGAGGAGTGGAGAGGGGAGGGGAGGGGGGGGGGGTTATCTCCCTTCGATAATATGGGTGTGGAGTGAGTGTGAGCAGCCGTGAGAGAAAGTTCACACTACATCATATTGAGTTAAGAGGACGTGAACACTCGGGGGACATGTAGCACTGAATCATAGAGCAGCTGCATGCTTGCTTGAAACATCTGAACCAAATATCATTTTACACCACATCCTGTTCCATGGCTTCGTGGAAATACACTCATTTCAGCTTTTAGAAATGATTGCAATATAATAATAACACCTAAAAATATCACCGCGCAACGTAAAAAATGACCTAAATGAAGTAGCAGCTTTTGGGTGTTGTGTTTAATGAATGGTCTCCTCTGATGTACATACTGCACTGTGTGTGCGCACCACAGGTTGTGGATGGAACCCCGTGCTCCCCAGACTCCACAGGAGTGTGCGTTCAAGGAAAATGCATCAAGGCTGGCTGTGATGGAAAAATTGGATCAACCAAGAAGTTCAACAAGTGTGGAATCTGCGGCGGTGACAACAAGAGCTGCAAGAAGGTCTCAGGACTCTTCACCAAGCCCTTGTGAGTATATTTACAAATTCACCAATTGGCGTGTGTGTGCGTGTGTGTGCGTGCGTGCATGCGTGCGTGCGTGTGTCAACCTAACTCCAGCCACAAAATTGCACACAAAAAAAAGTCACAAAATTGAAAAGGCAGGAAAGAAAAAGTAACTATAAAATATATATATTTTTTAAATATACCCCAAATTTACCATAAAATGTCCACAAAATTTCAAGAAATGTGAGAACATTGATTAAAAAAAAGGCAGGGGGAAAAAAGTAAATAATTTTTTTTTTTAAAGCCCTAAAATGTCCAAAAAAGAAGGGAGGCAGAAAATTACCAAATGTCCATAAAACTGCCAAAAATGTCAGAAATTTGAGAGAAAAGTAGATGTATGAAAAAGGAAATCTGAAAATATTACCAAAAAATAAATAAATCCAAAAACAGAAGACGAAAGGTAAAAGAAAGTGAATGTCTACGTATGGGATGCTGCATATTTTTCTGTTCTGGTGCAGCTCTAATTAGCTCCTGGGCCCTCAGTAGGCCTAACACTAACACACTGTTTCCTTTATCACAATGTTCAAATGTTCTGTGGCTATAAACAGATTTTTTGTGAATTATTTGGCCTAAAATTGCTCCTTTGACAGGAAAGGTTGCTGACCCCTGTCCTAGCACAAAGACAGTTAGCAAACGTGTATGTTGGACCAAAGAGACAAAACCTCCCAGGTTAGCTTAGCGCTTGCTAGCTGGTACCACAGAACAGGAATGGATTTCATTCTGCCACTGACTAGTGGAGGTTAAAGTAAGTTATTTTAAACTAAAAAAGGAAAGTCTTTCCGTAGGTTTACACAGCTCGGCAGTGTACAGTTTTGGTACACTCAAAAAAAGGGAATATGAGGCTTAGTAAAACACTTTGGACAACATATTGTGTAAGGCGTTATCTAAGTGCACTCCATTTTTGATCAAATTGGATTTTTCATTTCTTGGACTATGACGTGTTTTTCGGTTACAGTATTTCAGGATTCACTGCTTAAATGGTAAACGGAAAGCGAGTGTGGATTTTACATACACACATACTACAATAATCTACATATTGTTTTGAGTGGTGTTGTCCTATCACTACAAAACTCCTCATTGGCTGTATGTGTTGTGTTTCGCTATACAGGCACGGCTACAACTTTGTGGTGATGTTGCCGGCGGGCGCAACGAACATCGACATCCGTCAACGCGGCTACCAAGGAATGCTGGGTGACGACAACTACTTGGCGGTGAAGAACAGCGACGGTCAGTACCTTCTTAACGGCGACTACGTAGTATCAGCCGGCGAGAGAGACATCATCGTCAAGGGCAGTCTGCTGCGCTACAGCGGCACCACCGGCCTCTCCGAGACCCTCCAGTCTGTGAATCCCTTGGGGGAGACGATCACCGTGGAAGTGCTGTGCGCGGGCAATTTGACGCCCCCTCGCATACGCTACTCCTTCTACCTGGCCCGTCAGCACAACAAAGAGGACACGATTCTGAAGAAGGACGAGCGAGTGAAATCCCACAACAGCGTCCTGGCTGAAGATAGCGTGAAGGAGAGGAGCGTGTCGACTTTGAAGAAACCGTACAGCAAAGAGGAGCCTCTTCTGGAGAAATGGACGTCGGCAAACTGGGACGAGTGCTCGGTGAGCTGCGGCAACGGTTTCCAAAGGCGGATGGTGCAATGTTTGAAGACGGACGGCAAGCCGGCGACTAACTGCGATCCTTCCAAAAGACCGCCGGCCACGAGAGCGTGCGGGGACCCGTGTCCAGAGTGGCAGGCCGGCCAGTGGTCGCCGTGCTCTACCACCTGCGGGAAAGGCTTCAAAAGACGACCGCTGCACTGCAAAGCCCAAACGGGACATTTGCTTCCCAGGGAGCACTGCAGTGGCTTACGCAAACCGCAGGAGCTGGACTTCTGTAAACTGAAGCCTTGCTAGGGACTTGAAAAGCTTTATTATGACTGAGCTTAATCCAACAGATTTCCACACACTCTCTCCTGCATCACGACACACTTGCATAGAAGACCAAAAAAAAATGGATGCTGCAATGTATTTTCTCCACCATTTAAACCAAACCACCAGAGTCCACTACAGCACAATAACATTTAGAAAAGTTACTATGAAGCTAGATAAAATGTTCTATCATTGGAGCTGTCAGCTAAGAGGTGATATATATGTTTGTCTTCTGAGTCTGGAACCCATTTGTCTTTTTTTTTTTATTTAAAAAAGTGGTCTTTTTATGGAAATGTCCAAATTAATCCTGCAGTAGATTTGTAACAAATCCCAATAGGTGTTGTATTAATTAAATGGCTACACCTTTTACACACAAGAAAGACAATTTTCTATATAAAAAAAAAATCTGCCCAACCTATTCACCATCAGACACTGCCAAAGATACTACACCACTCTTTCTGTGCACTCAGTTAACTCGTTACTGCCAGCCCAGTGAAAATAAATCTTTGACGTCTATAGCCGTCTATGGCAGCGAATGTGTTACATCCTGTAAATCTATTATATTCTTGTTATATTTGTAAAAGGGCCCACATTGTCCAATACAACATCCCACCACAGGATGGATCCTTTTATAGTCCGACTTTGATTTCTATTTTTTATTTGATCAACTTTTGCACTTTGTACAGCAAAAGAAACAGATGCCTTATATGGGCTGTACTGTATACTATGTATACATTTATTCAGCTCTGTGCAAAATTCCTTGTAAATACTTTCAAATATTTTTTTTTTGTACACACAACTGAAATGTCTTTGAATATATTTATTCCAAATAAAAAGCCTTGAATGAAAAGTCTGAGTTTTTCGTGTTTGAATTTGGTTAACAGTTACAGCCTTGGCAAATAAGAAATCCTAATTGTGTACATTCTTCACCAGTTACCAGTTGTGAAAAATATCTGAATTGCTGACATAAAACATTGTGCAAAGGCACTCTTCTGTTTTTTTAAATAACATTTTGGAGAAAAAAAAAAGAGGCTGACCTACATAAAAGCAGATGAAGGAGAACCTGGAAGGCAGCCAATGGACATATTTGTTTGTTCCCCCAATGGCCTCTTGCCCGAGTTCACCGTCAGATCTTGTTGCACGTTTGACGGCGTTAATTGTACAAGACAACAACGTTGAACGCTTCCAGCAAAGTTTTGGAATGGGGTCAATCATGAATGTGCAGGTCTAATGGATTGCGATGTAAGGCGCACATTTGTAAACATTTCAATGATAATGCCCTTATAAGGTAGAAAATGATTGGACAGAGAACCTGGCACCTGGAAAACTTGTATTGTTTGAATTCGCATGCATGTGGTCCCTATCGCTTTTTCCTGAGCACATTTTTACCCTTGTAAACATCAAAGTCATTTAAAACAGGTGAAGACGAACACTTCTAAGAGGTTCTAATTAGAACGAGTGAGCAAAACCATGACATAACCGATGCGGTGTTTGTCTGTGTGTTGTCTGTCTGCGTGATCTGCAGCAGATGTGTGTTTGCAGATACCGCTGGTCCGAATGGGCCGCTAACCACAGACGCGATCTCAATGCGCGGCTTTGTAGCCGCTCGGTGTGACGGTGAATGGGTTCATGGAAATGTCCGATGAGGAGCCACATTAGCGCGCATCCATGCTGATTTGCTGACTTCAGCAGGAATAGGATCTTTTCGCAAACAATAGATGTGATACATTCGCAGCTGACCTCCTTGTACTGCAAACTATTTGAGGGATTCAGTCGCAGTTTAACCCCAAAGTTTAACTTAGCTGAATTGAATTAGCAAACGCACCACAGTAAAGTGCCAGGCTGTGTAAGACGGAACAGTGGGAAACTGTCAAAAACACGATACATGGCGGCATCAGTCTAAATGAATATGCTAGGACGTATGCTAACAAAGAACAACAATGCAGTTGAACGAGAGTCTCTTGTGTTGACATACTATTTGAGAGGAGACAAAAAGGCATCAAGAAAACTGACCGTTGCAGCAAACTGCAGAATTATATTGCGGTGTTCAGAGTAAGCTAGCATTAGCATGTGCGGTTATCTTTCGTCATCTCCTGCTCGAAGGTTACAGTGTGTAAAAATGGTTAGCAGTGACTGATTTAAGAGTTTGATGGATATCAGATAATTTTTTTTTTTTTTAAAAAAACACCTGCCTTGTCATACTTGTGCAATATGTTAATATTTCAAATCAATTTACAGTTAAGCTAGTGTCACAAAAGTCAGTGTTCAAATTGACCTTATACGAGCTTAATAAGGTTAAAAATGTATAGCAGCTCCTATCAGCCATCACAGCAAACACTATAAGACAGCGGGTGCTTTGATTTTCCCGAGATAAAAACAGAACAATTCCAGATGTTTGCGTTTGAGAAAAATATTGACTGGATGCCATCCAAATCATTTTTTACAGAAGTCACAGTGAAAGTTTCCTAATAAAAAACAGCAATATAAGAGGCATATGAAATCGATCTACTTAAGTGCGAGCCTTTATTCATACCTCGCATTAAAGCACATCATATACCAAAAAAAAAAAAACTCAATCTGACAACGAACAATAAAAAATCTAGGTTTTCATACTCTTGTTAACAAAAGTAGATTTTTTATTTTTTTTAACTAATAGAAATAGTTCAAATGATTTTTTTGACGTTTATAACCGTCAATGGCAGTGAATGAGTTAATAATCACTGGGGCTCCCCACACATTGCATTTTTCCTCTTTAAGTCTGAGATCTGTTGATGGTTCTCCCTTATATAATTTACATCTCAAGCATAAAAAAAATTGGCAAATTAAATATGACACAAACTGCTGCGCTGTGATTATAATTGCAATCAAAGGAAGAGAGTTTGAGATGACTACTGTCTCATAATCTTGCTCATTAATGTTTTGGGTGGTCCAACGTCTGGAGATGATTTTTTTTAATCCCAGTTTGGCTTTGTGTGAATAGTCCACAGCTAACTTTCCTTTTTTTTTTTTTTTTTTATGACGATTTAGTCCAAAATTTTGTTCAAAAAGGTGCAATACATAAAGACAGGAGGTTATGGGTAGTCATTTGCTGGTTAGTTGGTTGGTTAGTTGGCCTCCAGGAAAGTCTTACACCCTTTTTCTTTGGTATGCTTTCATTGGGGTTGGGTGGGGTGGCGGCCATCTTTGAGCTGCCAAATCTAATGCACACTTTGTTGTCATCCAAGCACTGTAGTCATGTTTAGAGTTATGAGGCCCAGTCTGACCTCGAAAGTGCCATTCTTGTTCGATAACGTACTTTATGACTATAATGTGACCTAACTTCGTAACTGCTTTGAATTATGCGGTGAAACATGCAGTTATCATTTTTTGGGAGCGTGATGCTCATTTCGCTTGAAAAATAGCTCCGTTCAAATGGAATCTAATACATGACTTATGACTGCTAGCTCAAATCTCCTGAAAATATATTTCCGAGGAGCACATCTGAGAAGGCAGACGTGCAAAAACGTGATGGCGGAATTAATGTGGAGCAAACGTTTTAGCGCTGTCGTAAGGTTCTGTCTGACAGATACTCCTAATTTCCACAGGCGTTTCGAGGGCAAATGAATCTTTTTCCTCCAATGTGACGTCAAAGTTCCTGGCAGAGGCGAATAATCTGCTCAATTTCAAAACACCACCTATGCCTTTAAAAGTTGGCCCAGAAGACGAGTCAAGTCTCGCTGCTTGAGATTAGAACACGTTTGGATTTTGGCCACATCGGTCTGTTTCACAACAGAGTGAGTTCATGTCTTATTGGCCAAACACCTTAAAAGGGAGCAGTGGGACGATGAAGTCATTTGGTGATGCTTTTGACTAAAACTTACAGTACCGTTGCACTAAGGCTGTTCGATTGCGCTTAAATACCGGTAAAATTTATAGATAAATGAATACAAGATTTGGTACCTGGACCTTTAGTGACAACTCACCTGACTTAATCCTCCTCATCATGACACTACGACTACAAGGTTGCAATTATTATTTAAAAAA
The DNA here is from genome assembly GCF_051991255.1 of Vanacampus margaritifer. Lineage (NCBI taxonomy): Eukaryota > Metazoa > Chordata > Actinopteri > Syngnathiformes > Syngnathidae > Vanacampus > Vanacampus margaritifer. Next base: position 8,947,198 of record NC_135447.1, on the reverse strand, counting down.
AAAAAAAGCAATAGAACATCATCTGGAGACACTTCAGAATGATAAATATCATACATCATTATTAAACGTAATTACATGCGCAGATTGCTACAGACATCTTGTTCTGACCGACCAATCAGCGGATGGAAAAATGCTGATGTTATTGTTGGCCCTCTGAGGCTGATTCCGAAGGCCCCGGGACAGATTACATAGAAATGGCTGCACATACTGTAGAGGCTGAAATCTGAAATTTAACATCCAAATACTGAAAGCATTGCAGCCAAGAGAAACGTTACATAATGAGCAAACGGTTGGGAATTAATTAATACAATTTCATGCAACAGGTTGTTAATGTGGGTCAGAAGGTGGAATGCGAAGAAATTACGGTCATTCCCTTTTTTGCAGATTGTCTGTGGCAACTTTTGCTAATGCTACAAGACTTGATCGCTGACGTTCTCCGTTCTAGCTCAAATTCCGTAAGGGTTCACTGGATCAGAGTCGTGATTATTTGCAAGTTCCTCCAAACCAGATTCATCCAGGCATGACTTTATGGACCTTACGTGAGTTATGCTACAACAACAAAAAGTTAGTCCCATAAAGTTCGAAGCCTACAATTAATTAATAATTAAAGGAATGAAGGAATGAAATGAAAGTCAAAAATCTTACTTACATGTCAAATCGAATGAACAATACTGAGCTCTCCAAGGAAAAAAAAAGAGAGAGAGAAAAAAAAAATCTTACTTACAATAATATGTCCATCACCGGGGGCGGCCATTTTACCACTTGCTGTCGATTGAAAATGACATCACAGTTGCTAAAAGCTCTAGTAATGATCAATCACGGCTATTTTCTGAGTTTTGGTCATGTGGTGTTTGCCAGCTGAGCAGTGATTGGTCACTATCAGAGCCCTGAGCAACTGTGACGTCATTTTCACTGGTTAGCAAGTCACAAAATGGCCGCCCCCCAGAGATAGATTAATTAAAAATAGTTGGATTATTTTGCTTAATTCGTTTTCCACAAACTAAATATTAATCAAAACACAATGTTGAAACTAGTGGGGGTGCAATGAATATATCATTGCAAAGAATTTTTTTGACTAATCCACCCGCTTTTTTTAGCGGCCATTTTGCCACTGACAACTAAAAATGAGTCATGACATTACAGTTGCTCGGGAATCAGGAAACGACCAATCGCAGCTCAGCTTGTGATCGTCACATGACCAAAGCCAGAAAACAAGTGAGCCATGATTGGATGTTACCTGAGCCCGGAGCAAATGTGATGTTTTTAGTCAAGTGGCAAAATGGCCGCCACCAGAGATAGATAAAGAAGAAGAAGAATTATGTTGCGGAGGCACATAGAATGTATTATTGTAAAAAAAAAAACCTTCTGTCTTAATCTGTAAGCTTTACAGGGGAACTATCAAATACTGAATTTATTAAGACATGTGTGTGGTTCTTTGGTCCTTCCTCGGGTCTCCTGACGGCCTCACGGCTCTGGCTGGGTTCTGAAGTGTTCGATTTAGGTGAACGGTATGGGATTTTTTAATAGGTTTTAGGTGAACTAATGAATACACACTCACACGCACGCACACACACGTACAAATACCAAAAAAAAAAAGAAAAAAAAAGAGAGCAATGATGATGACACGAATGAATGAACAATACTGAGCTCTCCAGAAGAAAAAAAAAAAAAAAAGATGTGTGTGGATATTTTTGTCAATATAGCATATTTTCAGAGTTTGTTCACCGTCGCCTCCAACACAAACATGGCATGAGAAAATGTTTTATCAGGCCATCCTGCCAAGACGCAAAGGGAGAAGAGCGAAATGGAGCAAAGCAACGGCAAAGTGGATGCAAAAAAACTATCCAAACAATGTGAAACAAGAGAATGTCTTAATGCTTCCTGTTGGCGTCCAAGTGTCAGCATGGGGGAACTGGAATTCACATCAGAAAAGCAGGAGCGGCCATTAATCGTGCGTGTGGATAAATTCGAAAATATCCCTGCAGGTCTCTCTCAAGTTTTGCCAAAGTGTACGGCCAGTGTCTCTCCTGTTTCTAATTTCTTTGTTCAGTTTAGCGTATATGGAGCCATAGTGTTGTCACAACCATAGTTTCCCGTCTACCGCTTCCAATAAAGATGAAAAGATTCCAGTGAAAAGCAGATCACTTGATGCAATTATTCAAACTGGATATTAAAAGAGATTTTTCTTCCCGTCGCCAATGTGGAATTACGTGCAGAGGAAAGCAAAGCAGACAGCCAGTTTGCTAAATTATTCTCAGGTGCATTCTTGTCTTTGAGGCTACATCTCTCTTCAAGAATGGCCTCAGATTGTCAAACTCCAACTTGGGTGATGATTGTGTGTTTTTCTATCAAACTAAAGCCGACCAGCAACAGCGTCAAAGGTGCTTGGGGCAAACCACAAACAAGCAATGAAGGCATATTTCTTTGAAAAGGAATTTACAAGAAGAGATGCATTTGTGAGTTCCTGGAGAAAAGCAATGCGATTTCCTCTTCATTCCTTAATGTTCTAAAAGTGGGGATCCGTTTGTGAAAAGAATGAAAATAAAGAGAAGCGGACACGCTGATGGCGGAATCCTGACCAAGACTAACAATACATTATCATAAATGACAGGATGAGAATGTAGAATTTGAAATCAATGAAGCAAATTTATGGTATCAAAACCATCCATATGGGAGAAAAAGTTGGCAAGTCTGCCTCACAGTCAGGAAGTCGGGGTTCGAATCTTCCATTGGAACATGTCCATGCGGAGTTTGCTATTATTAATTCATCCCGCATCCTCAAAACATGCTTCTTTGGTCAATAGAAGATTTTAGATAACTCGTGTAAATTGCTTTTTCAAAGAAATTTATTGATCAAGGATTGACCAATCTAAAGTAATTGTTGTTAATTAACATGTGACAGTTAAAGTCCTTGTTAACTCATTCACTGCCATTGACAGCAATAGACGTCAAAAATTAATTTTAACTATTTCTATTAGTTTAATTTTTTTTTCATGTTTGTTAAGAGTATCAAAGCCTAGATTTTTTTTTGTACATTTAGAACAGATATAAAAATTTGTGATTAATCGTGAGTTAACTAGTGAAGTCATACAATTAATTCCGATTATAAATTTTAATCACCTGTGCCCCTAATTTTTAATAATATTTTCTTTTAATATATATTTTTTTAAAATAATCTTTTATTAATTTTTTTTAAAGAAAAGATTATTAAAAATTAGGGGCATCAGGCAATTACAATTTTTAATCGTAATTAATCGCATGACTGCACTAGTTAACTCACATTTTTTTTTAATATCTGTTCTAATACAATAAAAAAATTTCTAGGTATTCATACTCTTGTTAACAAAAGTGGGAAACATGTTAAACTAATAGAAATAGTTCAAATGGATTTTTGACGTCTATAGTCGTCGATGGCAGTGAATGAGTAAAAAAAATATGTTAACATCCTTGCAAAAATGGAATGGTAACAAAAAAAATAAATAAATAAAAAATCGCTGAATATATAAAATGAGGCTTCAAAATTGGAAAACAATCAAGCCATTCTCTCTGCTCTCAAATGCTGTGGGCGTGTCTGCTGAATGTGCTGGAATCATGACATGCCACTGTCAATCAAATACCACTAATACGACCTAAAAAAAAAAGAAAAAAAGAGTTCTACTTTCTTCTAACTACACATCTGTACATGTTTCATCCCCCAGAGGCAGAATACCATTCTGAGGCAGAACATACTGACCGACCTGTGAATCAACCTCATTTTTCTTATAGGCACAATTTACAGCTTTTAATGAACCCAACATGCTTCTTTTGGGGATGTGGACGGAAAGTGTTCCACTTTGGAGGTTCAACAGTGAAGAGAAAAAAAACAACAACAACAACGTCCTTACAGTAAATGTTCTCAAGATGCTCCCATAGCAACAATGGACTGATTCACCACTCACCACTTTTCAAAGCCACCGACGATCTTTGTTCATTTGTCAGCCGCCGCCAGGCCCTTTGCGAAAAGCGCTCGGGGCTGCCAAAATGTAAAGCTCGCGCAAAAAGAATGAGAGTGTAACTGACCTGAGCTGAGCTGGGGGGCTCATTTGGCTCCACAAATGTAACATGAATGCGAACATACATCAAGAAAATGAGCCGTGTTGCGCCGACTTACACAAGAATGAGGAAGTCGATCATCAAAATGCGAGTCAATCAAAGCTGACGATGATTTTCAGATTTTTTTTTTTTTTAGCATGTCACTCGAATATTTTTAGAACCTATTAATCTATCAATTATTTAATCGATTAATCGACTAAACGGATTAATTTTAATTTTGCATTCAAGTGTATTAAAAAAAATAAATCCCCTGATTATTGTTTATTAACCGGTGATTGGTGGTTATTTCGCACTTTGTATTCATAGTGATTAAAAAAAGGGGGGGATTGATGTCGTACTATGTTACTGGTTCGCTCAATGTTTTCCAAAGTAAAAGCAGATGTTTGCAAATGTCTTATTTTGATTAAACACAGAAATAATCAGTCTTCTTCTACGAAGGACTACAGAAATCAGTCACCAATTACTGTTGAAATCTGAGGATTTGGACCATTTAAAGAAATTAAATAAAATGGCTCTGCACAATTACTCGATTATTAAAATAGTTGTCGATTAGTTTGATATACGATTACTTGTCGATTAATTTTGACAGCTGTAAAATGTTTACATGCTGATCAGCATAATCAATTTTCAGGCGACGTTGAATCATCAGTCGGTGTAGTTGGCTAATGTCGATGTCCAACACGGGAAAAAAATGTGCCGCCAGATGTTGTAAGTTGGCAAGAGAGCAACGAGATCCGAGTTACTACCCATCCTGACATCCTTTGTTGCAATTGATCTTGTTTTTCGTCTTAGTGTTCCTGTTTAGTACGCTAACATCTGCTCATTAGCGCAAATGAGGCATTGGCGTTAATGCTTGGGCTATGCGGTCATAAAACAAAGTTTAGCACTGAATAAAACCGATAATTGCACTAAAATAAACATCAATGAAGTTTTTCGAATTCGTGGAAACATGTTTTTATTTCCGTAAAAACACAACTGCCCTTCTTATGGTTGATATGTTGGAAGTATTTCCATTCCCTCGAGGCAACATTGTTTACTGATGAAAAACTGCTGCTTCTTCAACATACCAAGAAAAAGTCCTGGCCCACAAATCACCTCTGGTGACTCACGGGGGAGTCTCCGCATTCATGCCTGGAGCATCCCTCACATTTTTATTTTTTTTTTTAGCTGTAGACGTTCAAATGATACGGGGCATCGCTTTTCTCTCTTTTGTTGTTCTTGACGTCACAGTGAGTTGAATTGCTTAAAGCGTTTTGGGGTTTTTTTGCACCAAATTGCTTATTTTGACCTGCAGTCAGGGACGCGTAATTACTATGATGGACTTAAATCTGATCCAGAGTCACAATATGACACTTTCTCTTGTTGTTTTTCAGCATAATAGATGACATCTTTGTTTTGTTTTCAGACAGCGATTAACAAGAGACAGCCTTTGTGTGCAAGGATACAAGTTTGCAGCACATGCATGACTGACAGAAACAAGATCGCTTTCTTTCTTTTCTTTTTTTAAAAAAAAAAAATCTGCACCACTTTGAGCCAAAGTCTGCTTTATGTCCCCGCACGAATCTGTCTGCCTTCTAAACACGCTCTCTCCCTCTCTCTTTGGTGACCCCTCGCGCACAAACCACACTCAGAGAAGGTCTGATTTCTATCAATATTGATCAAGCGAGGACGGCTGCGACCAATCAGTCTGTGCACACTTTTCTATTTCAAAACACATTTCAGTCAGAAACCAGGCCACCTTTTCAACCCTGTCAAAGACCACCTCTGGAAGGATTCCACTTGTGATTCAGTATTGAAACTGCGCATCAACGTTGTTACCTCCGGTGGAAACTGCTGAAATGATTTATTTGTAAAAAGGGTGAGCCACGCACCGAGGAGGAAACGATATATTTCATTCCAGGATTTTTTGTGAACGGTAACTCTGTCCAAAATGTCTGCGTAATGCACAAATCTTAAGAATAAAAAGGGTTTCCAAGTGTCCTGTATTTGCTTACTTTGCAGTTCTTTGCTTCTACGTGTAAGAAGTGTTTGGTGGTCATCATTGAACTGCAGAAAAACCTTCAAGCGTCACACTGAAGTCAATTGAGTCATGTGTCAGAAAAGTTCAAGGACTGATATCAGGAAAGAAATATTTCAAACCCAAATGACAAACTAGCAGTTTTCACCAATGTTGACTTGTTACGGCAGTCTTGGAACTTAACTGACACACTTTGCACAAAAAATAAATACTTTTTTTTTTTTTTAACTGTTGGCCATGTGTGCAAATTCAGCAAATCTTGCAAAATTCCTCAAAATCAGTTATCTTATTTTTATACTTCAGTGATGGATGTTAAATTTTTAACTTCAAACACTTGATGTTCTGTTAATAAAGGCGTCTCGAAATGGTTGAAATTATATTCAATTCCGACGGCAAATAAAATCTTGTCATTTCACGGAATCACTGTATTAAAATTAAAGCTCGAGAATAATCTTTTTTTTATATATATATATATTTGGGTGAATAAAAACTTATTTTTTTCAGTGAACACTATTTTATTTTTTAACTCATTGACTGCCATAAATTCATAAAAAAAAAAAATTAAAAATTAGGGGCGACAGGCAATTAAATTTTTTAATTGTAATTAATTGTATGACTTCACTAGTTAACTCACGATTAATCGCAAATTTGATATCTGTTCTAAATGTACAATGGGAAAAAAATCTAAGTGTTCATACTCTTGTTAACAAAAGTGGAAAAAATTAATAGAAATAGTTCAAATGAATTTTTTGACGTTTATAGCCGTCAATGGCATTGAATGAATTAAAAAAGAAGAAGAAGAAAAGATCATTAAAATTTTGGGGCGTCTGGTGCTTAAAATTTAAATCGTAATTAATCGCATGACTTCACTAGTAAACTCACGATTAATCACAAATGTCATATCTGTTCTAAATGTACAATTAAAAAAAATCTAGCTTTTCATACTCGTGTTAACAAAAGAGGAAAACAAAGTTAAACTAATAGAAATAGTTCAAATGAATTATTTGACGTTTATAGCCGTCAATGGCAGTGAATGAGTTAAAGAAAATATAGAACATTTGGTACATATGTACAAATATCTTCTGTAAATCACAGTGTAACTAAGAAATTAAAACCACAAGTCTGTCCATGCTAGTCTGGCATGGAAGCATGCTTCGAGACAAACTGTTTCGTCTCACAGGAGAAGGTATTCTTCAAAAGGGGCCAGAATTATGAAATGATTACAGAAATAAATCAGCGTATTGCCTTATCAGCACTGTCAAAACGATGATATATTTTTATTCACGCGGAATGAGAATCTGAAGCCAAATGCAGATTGCAAAACTGTTCACAAGAATATTTATTGCCGTTAACGGATCATGCGAGATGTCGGCGTGTTGGAAATTCCTTATGGTTTGGATCTTCGCCTGAGCTCTTGTTCTTGATGAATGCCTCCGGGGGGGGGGGGGGGGGGGGGTTAGGGGGGGGTCTGATGGTAAAACATAAACAACTGTGGAGGTCTTTCAATATGTGCCGCTTTGTTTCAAAGTATTAAGTATGATTGATGTTGGTGTTGTAACTATTGGGGGAGTGGGAATGGTCCCTGGAGTCAAGGTCTTGACACATTGAGCTTTTGTGTGTGTGTGTGTGTGTGTGTGTGGATGGGGGGGGGGGGATGCGGTAGAAGACTTTGAATTCTGACGACAACATTCCAGCTACAAGGTCTGGCTTGCCATAAACGACCAACGTGCACCACAAGTGTCCAATGCTTTCGGGGCATTAGCACACACACAAAAAAAAAAAGAAGGAAAAAAAAGCTGGTAAATCATTTATCATCAAGTGGTATAATACAGAAAGTTGGCAGCATTAGCACAATAATTAAGCAGGCACACGTTTTCGTAGCAAAGCTTTCATGTTTTTGGCGAAATCATTCATCTTTCGTGACTCTTGTGTTTTTCAGCTTTTGACACCAATCAGTCACAATATGGCCGCTGGCAAAATGTCAACCGGTATAAAGATAATAATGTTCCGTTTTGATTGATATGTTGATTTACGGTGGTGAGCAAAGTATGCCTCACTGGTTGATGTATTGCAAATTATAACATACAATACGAATATATGAATATGAATTAAGCAGCAAAACCCACCCGCTTTTGTATCCATCTCAGGGGGCGGCCATTTTGCCACTTGCTATCGACTGAAAATGACATCACAGTTGCTCAGGGCTCAGGTAATGACCAATCACGGCTCAGCTTGCGAACGTCACATGACCAAAACTTGCAAACGCCATGTAACAGGTGAACCATGATCAGTCGTTACCTGAGCTCTGTGATGCCATATTCAGTTGACAGCAAGAGACAAAATGGCCGCCCTCTGAGAATGGTTGGATTTTGCGTAGTTATTTTGCCACATTGTGTCACTCCGACCGTTTGACCCCACCAGTAAGATGAAACAAGCGCACGTGTTCGTTTTGTGTGAGCATGTGAAACAAATTTAAAGGCTGAATAATAATTTAACAATATGTTTATTATTGTGGTTGTTATCTGCAGCGGTGTGGAGCTGCGAAGCAGCTGTTTCTCATATTTTTGACTCTCTCATGTCCTCACTAGTATTTTACTGAGGTAACCAAAGGAGCTCTCATTATGATGCAGTACTCTTCTACACCACTGCAAACTACACCCACAATAATAATACAATTAAAAAAAACATCCATCGACCTATGTGTTGAGTCAATGTGTCTTTTATTATATTAGCAAAATAATAATTTAGGGAAACAATTCACATTCCATTGTGATACAATCAAGTGTCATTGCGCAACATCGGTGATACTTTTAATTTGTTTACGTGTCATCGCGAGATTGTCATTCAATTGTTTCACGCAGCCCCCTGCGTGCATGTCCTCGTGAAGCACATGTGGTTACTGTACAACCATTATCAGATTTTTTTTTTTTACTTGATTTCAAGTCACAATACAAAGCAGATGGGTGCTAGCTTTGAAAAAAAAAGTACCCTATAAGAACTATAATGCATGTCTGCCGGCTTTGCTGAATCATGGAAATATTGTCATACTGTACTTTCAAGTGGCAGACTCACAGTTGGTTTTATTGGTGAATCACTCTTCTTTGACCCACATACTGTATCTTATTATCTTATTAAACGTGAACCGGATAATTATACAAATCATACCACAAAGTAAAATCCAGTATATAATACGCCACTCTTGAAAAGCAGCTTTCTGTTGTTGTTTTGTTTTGAACTCATTCGTTGCCATTGACGGCTATAGACGTCAAAAGATCGAACAAAGACGACATTTTCATTCGTGGTTGGTCTAAACAAACGTGCCGCATTGTCCAATCAGCTCTTAGTATTGTACAGAATGTTCCGCCTTTCCCGAGCAAATCAACGTGGATCTATCTGGCTATTGCCAGATTAGGTGTCTACTTTAATATTGTAAAATTTTCCTCTTCTATTCTATACTATTGAGTTAATTACAACACTTAACTAAGGAGCCTGTGCTTTTATCTCCAGGTTTAGTAAAAAAAAAAAAACAACACTACTTAAATCGTGCGGATGGGCGTGGCCTGATTCAGATCTTTTCTGTGTCATACAACTGGCTGCTGATAATGTTTGCAATATTTGGGCTATTTTGGAGGTCTGCAGTCTTCCTAGTTGAAGGCAGGAGTTGAAAATGGACACGTCTTACAAAATTGCACAGTAGACAGAATCCACAGGCTTGTCAAGTGCGCACACGTCTTGGCTGATATTGATCTTTTTGCGTCCTTCACTCGACGCCCGTTGACCCGCGGGCTATGCCTGGCCGACTGCCAGAGGCGTCACTCAGGGTTCGTACGAAAACGGATGCGGATGTCTTCGTTAAGGCTGTCAGAGCAGCTCGGAGACGTCTTAGCGCAGGTGTGGTTTGGCTCTGTGCCAATGTGCCAGATTAGGAGATGACATAAGTGCCTAAATTCATGTCAACACAGGACAGAGTGCTTCATTCGAAGCATTCGCTGTCGTCGCTTCGTACACATAAAACAGAGCTTTTCTGGAATTACCCCGCAGGGATTACTCTTCGTGAGAGGAGGTGGGGTTTTTTTTTTTCATTCTAAAATGATGCATAAACTTGAAATTTAGAGTACATAGGGTACCGAGAAACCCCTAACATAAAGCCCGAAGCTGCTATTCAAACCCTGAACCTCAGAGGTGTGCTGCCGATTATTATAGGATTTAATCAATCTTCGTCATCATAATAATTTATGATTGAGAATCCCACAGAGTTTGATTCTTTCTTTATGATCATATTTGTGACTCAGACCACTGCCCCCCCCCCCCCCCAAAAAAAGAGGACTTTGCAGTAAAAGTGCACAAATATTTGTTGAGAAAGCAGAGAAAACGGGCTGGCGTATTCCGTCCCCGCCCTGCGCATGAGACTACAGTGAGCTTGTTACATTCCTCACGCAGTCCCAGGGCGCTGTAACCTTGTTGTGTTAGGAGCAAAACACTGTCACTGTTGCACTCACGCTCAAACTTCCGCTTGCTGACAACATGGCAGAAAGGCTGTTTGGATTTTGGAGATGAAAAGAGCTGTTAAAAAAACAAACAAAAAAAAAAAAAGATGCAAAAGTGCGAATGTGACTTACACAAAACAGGTGTGAATGGTCTGAACCATTTCCATACACTATGCATTGTTTTCATACCAAACCAATTGAAAAAAAGCCTGTTTTCTCCCAATATGCATTTAAATGAGCGCATCACTGTATAAAATAAATAAATAAATAAAAAACCTAGTAAAGTTTTTTTCACTCAGAAATTCTAAGTAAGGAGAGTTTTTTTTTTTTTTTTTTTTTTTTTAAAGCTACTCAAGGTTTGAGGAACAATCGCACATCCTTCCGTTTTTTGCCAGTCTACTACCTGAGCCATGCCACTCCGGCTGCGTGTTAGTCATACTGATGGTGTCAGTTGGAATCCTTGGGACCTCCAAGGTCTCATTTTGGACACACCAGCAATGCAGTACAGTGGCAAACGGCAAGAGTGGCATGGCTCAGGTGGTAGAGTGGCTGTCTCCCAAGAGTTCCTTCTTCAATGCTTGAGTACCGTAACTAAAAAAATGTTTGTTTTTTTAAATGTACTCAAAACTCTCCCTGTAAAATTTACTTAATACTTAATTTCTGAGTGAATTTAATTATTAAGCAATTAGCCAATAAATGCCCATCGAGGCTGTTTTTTTTTTTGTTACTTAATTGTTAACCTCTGATGCAAACTTGCCAGACTTTTAAAAAAAGGTAAATAGTTTATACATACTGGTGTATTAACTATTACATGATCCTGAAAATAGTTGTTTTTGTTCATTTTGTGAAGCTGGGGCATAAACCTTACATCAGGTAGTGAATGCACTGAAAGCAAATTTAAGCACAATTTCATTTGTGATCATCACGCTTGGGAAAAAAGAGAAAAACACATAGAAAGAAAAATCCCATCCGAAGATTAAAATGTCATCAGTCTTCCTTTCAACGATGACAGGCGCGTTTTTGGATGAAAGGGAGCTAACTGAAGTGGTTAATTTACAAAATAAAAAAGTGGGTCATTTGGGAAGTGACTCATTGCGTGAGATGAGTCCTAGAATATAAAATCCATCGCAACCCACAAGAGCAGGGAAATTGAACTGTTTTTCTATGACTGTTTTGGCTGTTGTCTGCATGTCTACAACACATAATTATCATCTTGGAGAATATCCTGTTATTTGTTTTGTTTTTTTGGCATAGCCACTAGTGGTTGATAGTTTGAAAGGTAGCGCCGCACGGAAAGGCAGCAAACTTATTTAGACACCAGAGCAGGATGTTTGGATGTGTGTGGCTTTGCTTTTACATGCACTAAAACACATTATTCATAAACAGATTGATTGGCTCTCCTTGTGTTAGTTTTCAGCCCATTGAGATTAAATGGAGTCATTGCGGGGTGGATAAGAGCGATGATGTTTTTGTACTCTGTATTCTTCCTCACCGGCTCTTTGTCTGTTTTGGCGTCAAGCCTGGAAGCCATCATCAACACCTCAATGTCAACTATTTGTCAGGGGGAAAAAATCGAAAACTAATCAGGCTTAATTATTTCCATACGTTTGGACAATTAGCTTCAATTTAGTTTAGTGGTTGTGTTTTTAAAACCAGCAATTTGAATTTAAAACGTTTTCCTCCATTTTTATCATTAGCGTCATTAGCTAACTAGCATGTAGCATCCAACACAAAAATCGCAAAAATGAGTAATATTAGTTATAAGAGATGCGCCATTGTTTTCCAAATCAAATATTTACTGAAGATTCCTTCCAGGAACAGGTGGCTGATGTTAATCATTTGTTTCACAAGGTCAGAGCTCATAAGAAACTAAACATTTATCAGCGCAGACTGCGCTAAGGACGACCGCTGCATTCAGTCCATTCTCCAGATGAGACTTGTTTGATAGAAAAAGGAAAATAAGTTTGAAGGCTGTGTGACTCGTGTTACTGTTAGAATAAATCAACATTTTACAATGTGTGTGCTAAACGACTAAACATTGTACAGTTTTGTGTGTGCTAGCCTGAGTACTAAACAACAGCTTGGGTCCAGAAGGCCCCAGTGACACTCACGGTGCCAACACAGCAATAATACACACACACTCGCTCAGCTGTGAGGACTGGGCTGAGCTGACATCACCCCACCAATCACCCCGTGACTCATTCACAGAAAATCCTAATTTCCCTTCTTGTTCTCCAAGGTTTAAGTTGTCTGTTATATCTTGCTGTGGCCCTCAGTCAAGTGTGGCGCAACACCAGGAGCAGTTGAACATATACAATAAAGCCTGGTTCACACACACCAATTTTAACATGTTAAGTAAGGTACACATATCTTACTCATTACCTTTTTTTAAAAAATATACTTCATTTTTCATAATTTTTTATACTTTTGTGGCTTTCTGACATTTTTGGCAATTTTAAGGAGCTATTAAGGTAATTTGGGGATTTTTTATTTATTTATTTTTTTTTTACCTTTTTGCTATCAATTTTCTGACATTTTTGGCAGTTTTGTGAACTTTTTACGGTAATTTTTTTTTCTTCTTTTTGGACATTTTATGCTCACTCTTTGGACATTTTTAGTTTTTTTAACCGTCTACCTTTCATCTTAAAATTTGACAGATATTTTTTGAATATTTAATTATTCTTTTTATTTTATTTAATCAGTAATTCATTTGAAGAATATTTTATCTAAAAAAAAAATACAAATAAATATGTATAAAAAATAATAATTTCTACAATTTTTTTTTAGCGATCCACAGGGAGCCACAGGAGAGGGATTAAAGAGCCACATGTGGCTCGAGAGCAGCAGGTTGCAGACCCCTGTTCTAGTGTATGTACAGTACTACCATGGGCATGTCTAGCCTTTTACTAACCTCAACCATTAGTGTCCCATGTAAAGACGTAACGTGTACTGTACAACCTCACTGAAAGCGTCATCTAACCCCAACCATTAGTCCGACGGCAAATTGACACACCTGAACACTAACCCCCCCCCCCCCCCTCAAAAATAATTACCAGCCCCTTAGCCCAGTAAGATCAACAATCGTCTTCCGACCAGGCGAGGCCACTCGTGTTCGTTTCCCATTACTTTTTTTTGCTATTTAACATGGCTGATAGAGGTCGCCAAACTACAATATGTATTTTGGTGCATGGTAAAACTACCAATATGGTCGTTATTGTTGGAGGACTTGTTGGATTGGTTGACGAGACAAAAATCAAAAACCTAACAAGCAAGATGACATGAAAAATCCAAACCTTAAACTGTGGGGCAGAGATGTGCTAACCACTATCTCACTATGTCGTCCAAGTGAACTCCATTTAGCAATATTTTGTTCAGCGGAGCACCTGAGTGGTAATGGAAAAAACATATGGTTGCAGGTGCAGCACTGTTACGTATCCTGTAATTTTACCTTTGCACAAACCTCCACTTAACTCTAATAAAGTTACAACTTACTTCGACCTGTGATCTTCTCCCTGTGTGCACACATTTCTTTATTATTCCATGTGACAGCTTCAATTGAAGTTATAGGCTGGTAAGTATTTGGGAAGTTTCACTCTCCACCACGTATTTCTCTCCAGGTGTCAACCCCACAGACTTGGCTCGTGGCTATCATTTAAAAGTCTCTGCGCACACACACATCAGTGGCCCCACATGGAAGGGAAATACTTCCTTGGAATCAAATGACATCCCAAATGTTTTTAAATAGTGACCACATTAATCAAATCAAGTGATTGAACACATTGTTCTTTAGTTTTGTCTTTAATTTTTGCACGTGGCACATCAGTATTTAATTTAATGGGTTAGCTCGTTTAATTCTTTGCTACAATTTGTCCTTCCAACAGTGACATTTTTGAGTGAACACAGCTAAATTATATGAAGTTTTTCAAGAGACACAAATATTCAGCGAAATATGAGGGACTGATGTTGTTTTGCATAGACTTAATCCAATCTATTCAAGCGCAAAGTGAATTCTTTGACTGTTTTTTTGGGGTACTGTACTTTCATGGCATGTAACATGCGCACCCGCTGACTTACATTATGCAACAATGCAAGAAGAGAGTCGTAAATGTAAGCCACATGGAATTGGCAAAACTACAGAGGTGTTTTGTCTTCATCTGGCATGTAAAAATATTTGAGTCCACATGTTGAGACTTTTTGTAAGTTATCAGCATTACACAAACGTTGGAAACGTTAGCTTGTGTTTTGTTCTGCTGGCAAAATAATATTTAATGCTCTAATCTACGGCGTTTTTTTTAAGTGTACAACATTTTGTTACATTTAGCTTCATACATTGATTTTAAAAAAATGGTGTGAATTTTTAAGGGTCACTTTTTTTGCACTTTACAGCAATATTTGTCAAATTACATTATATGGGTTACATAAGAAGCCACTCAATGTGTCAACTAGCTGCTCACATGCCCTAAGACAATGCAGCACCAACTCTGAAAGGTTCAAAGATGTAAAAAAATAAATAAAAAATTGTACAACTTAAAGTACACATTATGTGCTTTTTCACAATTTAAAACAGTTCCCAGATGTCTTACTAAAAGATCTCGGATATTCTTCCCTCAAAATACACACACAAAAAAAGAATTAGATCACACTTAATATCCATGCTTTTCCGACCCGTCCAGCAATTATTTTTCAAAGAAAAAAAATATAGGCATGCAATGAATCAAGCTATTTTTTTTTTTTTTGTGGTACAGTATTATTGAACACTTCTGGAGACTCTCCGCAGCAGGAGATATTCCCGCTCCTCGTCCAGACTGCAAATGAATGAAACATGCGTCAAGCCACAACTGGTTAATTTCACCATATAAAGTGCAGAACAACTCGTTCACAGACATATTTTAAGAAATAGGCACATATAAGTTTTTGGGGGGTTAATTTTATTTTACACTTGGGTGGCCAGGCACTCTAGAGACCCTATTAAAAAGCTCATGTTTGCCATATATCACTTTTAAAAAGGGGTATAACCCCCATAATTTATAGCACTAATTCTATATTGGAAGAGAGATTGTTTTCCCAACTAACCAGCACTGGATGATTTGCACTGTTGTCACTCATGATCATAACGTGTAGAACGCAACATCCAAAGGCAGACATAACCAAATTTGACTTCTCTGTCACAATATCAAAAGAAAAAAATCAAAAGTAATGAAATGATATGATGTTTTCTGTATTTCCTCCAAAATTCATTTTCTCAACCTCTTATTCCCCACAAGGGTCACGGGGGTGCTGGAGCCTATCCCAGCTGGCTTTGGGCAGTAGGTGGGTTTCACCCTGAACTGGTTGCCAGCCAATGCAGGTTCCTCCAAAATGTGGTATCTTACTTTTGTTTCTTGAAGGCAAAAACATTTTTATATTTTTATTCGATTTTAATATACTTTATTTTGATCAACATTTCTTTCTACATGTTTTGTGCTGCTCCAAACTAAGCAGCAAGAGAAAAAAAAAAAAGCGACGTGCATGATTGCAAACTGGCTCACTCACAGATGATGACAGCAATAAATAGTAGTAATCAACTTTTCAGTAGGTAACATCTTAAACTGACAAGTGAACTATTTTTTATTTGTTATGGCGAAAAACCAAGCATTGTACTCAACGACCTCAGCGTCCGTTCACAATGTTTTTCCCCGAGCAGAGCTGTACGTGCAGATGGATAGATATTCACCTTCTAAATAATCCCACAAGAAGACATAAACAACTTCCTGTGCCGGCAGACCAGCAGCAGCTGCAATCAGTGTAGTTAAACTGGTTAGTTTACTTAAGATGAAGTGGGAGGAAATTCTGTTCAGTAACGCAGAACCAAGCGTAAAAGCAAACAGGAAGGAACGGTCCCCATTCAGATAGTGGACATTGTCAGGAAGGAGGCTGCCAGCTGCATTTGGCAGAGACGGCGTAACAGGGCAGGCAACCCGGGCAATTGCAACTGAATTGGGTCCCGGGAGACGACTGATATTAGTCCAAATCAGTGACACAACTGGAAATGGCTTTACTTCAGATAGTTTTGTCAGTGAAGTGTACTCCAAGATGCTCTGTACATCTGAGTCCCATAATTACTCACACATCAGGCCATACGTCCACTCCAAAGTCAATTTGATGTAAATAGATGGTGGTGTGTCAGTATACACCAGTTGGCTACAATTACAAGCAAAAGTCATATAAGGTCTGGCTCCTTGCAAGCAGAGCTCAAGTACGGCTTACAATTTAAGCTTCAACGGAAAAAGCTGGGGAAAAAACATCAATTCAAATGTGTTGCATAAAGAACAAAAGAACAAAAAGCACAATCTGGCATTCATTATATCAAGCAAGTTCCATCAAATGTTGCTCCTTCCATCCATTTTCGATCATTCTTGTCATCACAAGGCTCATAGACTCGCGGGTCAGATGCGATCTACGTATCCCGACTGACTTTGAACGAGTGACGCGCGACACCCAGGACCATTTACACATTCCCTATCGGCAATTCCGAGATGACGTCACGAGTCAAAATGGCGGCTAGTTAGGTGAAAGAAATGTCTCCGCTCTTGCATTGAACTTTGGATCGTTGAAATTTGATTTAAAGATTTGAAAGGATTATTTTGATTTTAAATGTCAGAGCCAAGACGCAAACACAAAATCTTTTCTTACATAGCTAGCTAGCTAATCTATCTCTCCATCTCTCCATCCATCAAAAATTCTCTGTTAAAGTGTGTCTCCTTTAACATTGAATTACAATCTAATCACGAAATGATGTTATAGCAGTCAAACATTCATCCTGTAGTGCGAGCACACAAACTAATTTGGCCCGAGGTTTTGAAAAGGGACACCCTAGCCGCACATGCCCCTTGTTAGTTTTAATGTTTATGACAGGAAGCACCTCGGGCGATGTCCTGGAATGTAGTTGACCTGATGAGGGAAAAGTCATTTTTCTCTTTACTCAATGCTGTCTATAAATCACTTAGTGGAAATTAACATCCTCTTAATGGTCATGTACATGTAAACCATGAACATACAGCGTTCTTAACAAATCATCCATGGCTTTCTTGCTATGGGTTGCCCCTTTGTAGCAGTGGCGTGTTTGAGGGGTCTTTGTCCCATCGCCAACAGTGTCTAACTCGGCCATTTTTCTCGACAGGGTTCTTGTTCATGTCTGACCACAGAAGTCAATGTTGGAGGTTCTGGATTAAGCCATTTCTTTGTCACTGCCTTTTTCTAATTGCAGCAATCAGAATCAGGAAGCGGTCTACCATCAAATGGCCAATTTTTTAATGCTCTTAGCATATACCGTGTAACCATTTATTCTCTGTACGCCACATTTAACGGTTGTTATTTAACCACCTTTTCTTTCCAATAAATGTTAAAAATGTTGTTGTTTTTTATCTTAACTGGCCTCGATCTATTCCCATTAAATTGCCTCTCTAGATCTGTCATGCTTTATTTGTCTCTTAACAAATACGTATTTCGTTTTGGGTGTGTTTTTGAGACGTCCACCTGGCTCGTCTTAAAGTGGACTTTGTGTGAAGATAAAATGGAAAAACACAAGCCAAAAGCGGAATAAGATCCAAAAGGTGAATTGAGAGAGCCAACAAAGTATGGAAACAATATGCAGCACGTGTCACGTGTCAGTCCATACAAACGTCTTATTTTCATATCATTTCGCTGAGAATAAATCAGTTGATCCGCTTATTTGACAACAATATGCAGCTGCAGGAAGGAGCAACAACTGATGCACATGGATGCCAGTCCCCCCCCCCCCACCCCCGAACACAGTCGCGGCCAGGCATGTCATTCCCTGGTGAGCGAAATGTGTGTGAAATGTGTTGTCAATCGCTTGTTGGAGGGAGTCAGCAAGTTGGCAGGGAGGCTCCAAACAGCGCACAGCAAACGTACAGGCCAGTCTATGACATAGTGTTGATGCGCTGGGTAGCAACAGGGCTCAAAATTGACATTGTTATGAAGTACGGTTTAGGCAGAGCCACGTGTCAAGCGCGGTCAGTCATTTTCCAACAATTATTTATCTTTTGCTGAGCTGAGGTCAAATGGGATAATCTGCGGCTTTAGAGAATAGACTGGATATCGTCTATGGTGTTTATAATTTTGCCTCAATTGCATTTAGAGATGTTATATCATCTGGCACGATTTAGACTGACCTGGAACCTGCAAACGTTGTAAATGTAACATTTTCTGATTTAAAATAGATTTGTTTAACAGAAAGGTAAACCTCACATCAGATGCCAGCCTTGTAAAATCTCCACATGTATGGGAAGAGTTTATTTATTTCCATTTATTCTCAGCTCAAAGTATAGAGCGCCGAACGAATGACTGAAAACTGGAATGATGTGCTCATTAAACCGGCAAGCCTGTTTCCATTAACTCAGAACCCTAGTGATGAAGAGCGCTTTATTTTGCTATTTATGAAGAAATAAATGACACAATAGTAATCTTTGGACTCAACAAAGCTCCATGTAAGGACATTTTATCTTGTGGGGAAGCAGATTGAAAGCACCTGTTTGGAAGTGCAGCAGACAGACATTCTCCGGGCAGTTGTTGCATATTTCCACTGCCGCTTATTGTAACAAATTCAATGCAGTGACATGACTTGGTACATTTTGCCAAATTTTTCAACTTAATTGGCAAAAAAAATCGCCAATTTTTATGCAGATGGTGTATTAAGTTCATGATCACAAACCCATTAACATATATTAATGAAAACATATTTTCACATTATCAATACTGTTAGCGCTTGTCACATGACCTAGCAAATGAAGATATGTGCATACGGGAGTTATGAATCATAGTGACAGCGTTTTGCACGCACATGTCCCCCACACATGTCAAAACGGGGTTCCAGAGCAGCCCAGACAGGACGTCTGCTCCTTAAATTGAAAGCACTGAGAGTCCCGGCATTAAGTGTTCTGTCTTTGCAGTGACACAGAACTCATAAAACAGCATCCAGCACGGTGTCTTAGTCAAGTTCTTTTCATTTTCCGGCAGTGCACGCCCATTCACGTGCCCGATGACACTGCGAGCATGCCACGAGCGCAATATTTCCATTAATTTTTATGGACATCATAACAATTTGAAGCACTTCAGAATTTATCTTCTACAAGGGGGAATAAAAAAAAATAAGTAAGGACTGAGGAAGGTTTGTCATAAAAGTCGGCAGCATGTAAACATGTCACACACAGGTTCAATCAAAAGGACTTTTATAGCACCCGAGGCCTCTCAGGAAATGTGCAGCGTACGGTAATAATAGCGTGATATACTTATCGCGGGTACGACGTTACATAATCGTTGTTTGCAGGGGACAGCTGCTCTTCAAACATGGATGGCCTGGGAGCCTCTGGCAGTAAAATAATAAGAACTAAAGCATTCCTTACATGGAGTCACGTGAGCTGAACTCCTAGATTACATCATCACTGGCATAACATTGGTTATTTAATTATAATAATAATAATATAATTATAATAATTAAAATAATAAAACTGGAAGGCTGCCATTATAGATTATACTACCGTTCACTCAATCAGCGTTGGTGTAAATCTTGAAGTTTTATTAAGGGCTATTAGAATGATGTAGGGAGCGTATAAAAGATGATCATACCAATTAAAAACAGTTATTGTGAAATCATAGTTTTGAATTGGCCCTGCACAGCAGATCTGTTTTTTTGTCTTATTAATGCTTAATCAGCATATGATGTATAACAACGGGCCGTATATGCCCAATGCAAGTCTAGCACAGTCAAACCAGTACTGTGGGGAGTTTTCTTTCTTTTGGTATTTTATTATAACGCAGATAGAAGAAGGCGTTTGGATAATGATGCGTCGTCGTGGGAGGGAACGCAGCCAACTCTCGGCCAATCGAAGAGGCTCCCCTCATTAATCCATTTAAATTCCGATGGAGGCGTGTGGTCTACATGGCGGGGAGTCCATGCAGGAGATCGATTTAGACTAAATAGGACTAGTTGGAATATGCATATAAATATATTAAACTATTTTTAAGATGACAATGTTACTAATTTGACCTGCGCATATTTTTGAATAAAATACAATGTCATCTACCACACGTCCACAGAGTTCAGAATCAGTCTGCCTGTGCCTTGCTTAAATCCATTAAAATCGCATTAAATCACCTGCGGATCAATTTAGACCTGGTTTTAGGTCTTTGAGTACTTTGGGACACCAAATTGCCAGATGCACCGGGGGCGTAGAATACGCCGTCAACACCTATCGAGGTATAACGCAGTCTACCAAATTCACAGACACACTAAACTAGATTTGCCCCGACACAAAAATGAAGATGCGTTTGTTTACGAAAATAAGGCCCTAAATGTCAATCTAAAGTCAATATTTTTCACCCCAAAAAAAAACTATTAGAGTGGATCGTAGTTTTTTTGTCTGTTAGCCAGCAGACGACTTCCTGGTTCATGGACGTTTTGAGCTTGCAGTCGATGATGATATGAAAATTCTTTAATGTGGATGAGGTAATTGACTCAAATGATAAAACTTGCATCCGCACTTTTATTGAGATATTCCCATAAATTGAATGTGCTATTCCTATGCAACGTCCCAAAATGACGTTATGGCGGTCACTGACTTCAGTGTCCTCTTTCAGAGTGATCTGCCGCTGATGAACTTCCTCGTTTTTGGCTGCGTGTGTTTGGTCACTGGCTTGCTGCACGCTGAAGGATCCGCCAACAAATTTGCTGCATCGTTCTTGAAACTGGCAGACAAAATGTTTCTGTAGACTTCTGAGACGATATCAGCGGTGCCATCATTTGTTACATTAATGAAGATTAATGACTTCATCCCAGAAGACGGTATGCAAGTGAGCTTGTAAGTTATTGGTAAAGGTTCAACTTCGTCTCATCAAGCCCTAAAAAAAAAACTTGTCTCAGAACTTTTCAGGCTCGTCTCGGTACTTTCTTTGGACCATCCGTTTTGTTACCACACGAGAGGTGTCTTTATACTTCAGGACATTCCAAATGTTTGTATTGTTATGAATCTTATCTGAGCTTCACAGTTGCTCGTTCTTCCATTCATCACCATCTCATATTAACGACATCACATCCCATATCGTCCCCCTTTCGTGCCGTTGCCTATCCAACAGTTTCCGCCGGTCTCTATCGGGGTATCGCCAGTTCAACTTCTTGACTCGTGTTGCGTAGCTCAGCCATGTTTTCCAGGCCCCGAAGCGTCGACCTCGGTGTTCTTGGAGTCCGACTCGCAGCCCAGCTGTAACGGAGTCACATCACAGCGGGCACGTTTCCAAAGCTTGGCAGGAAAAAGAGCCATCAAAGCACACACACACAGACACACACACGAGTTCCAGCAAGAGTTCCAGAATCTCTGATAAAGCCTAACTGGCTTTGTGCCGTCCAGCTTTCACCCCTGGAAAGCAAAACCAAATGTTCTGAGGGGACAGAACCAAAATGCGCATACGACATCTTTGTGGGATGATGCATCTGCTGCTCACTTTTCAAACCTGCCAGCTATGATCTGCTTTGCTGCACGTCAGTATCACAAAGTAACACATCAATCTATTTCTATGATACGAGTTGAGCATTATCTTTGTAAAGGCAGAACTGATCTCATTACATTTCGTAACCCCATTTGTGTACCATTTACGTACCATTGTGGCCATTTGTCTAATTGCATTGAATTGCTTCGATACAACATGTTTATCTGCATGTGGAGCAACGGCAATACATCATTTTGGTCGGGATCCAAAGAAAAACACCAACAAAGCTGCTATTGTAAATGTAAATGGGTAATGGCCATAATGGATTGAAATGAGTCACTGTGGCTTGTTCGAAACAAAGTATTTCATCAAGATAGACGACTAGCTCGGCTCTACATCGGTCTTTAATGTTGGGTTTGGTTTCACACGTTAAGGTCTGCAAAACATTATGCAAAATTCCTAAAGGAAGTCAACTCGATTGGTTTCTAGCTCAGACCTTCAATGAGGACAAGTGGTATAGAAAATGGATGATTTTAATATACAGTACTGCAGAAATACTCAATGTATATCTTCAAAGCAAGCCCAACACTAATGGCTGACAAATTGCAGAACTCAACAAATATCGTCCTCATCTGCACCTTAAAAGTTCACCAGGTCACCTCTGACCAAAAACTCCACCTTCCTCACACGCGGGCGAGGAAAATTCCCTGCTGGTGTGCGATATTACAGCGAGGAGGCCCACTGTGTGAAAGAGGAGCGCTTAGGTTTCTCATACAGTACCCAGCAAACATTCACTCATCGAAGGATTACTGCTGATTCGTCAAAGTCAGGAGTTGGCCCAGAGACGATCCATCTGCTGTTCCAAAGTCTTACATTTTAGCCACGACAAAATAAAAGATCAGACCGAAGAGTGCCTATCAAGTAACCACCGGAGTGAACAAGATGGAACAGAAAGTCTCCAGATGACAGCAAATGGATGCGCTTTTTACTGATGAATGTTGACAGACAGAAAACGACATAATCGTTTGTACCACAGCCCCGTTTGGAAAAAAAAAAAAAAAAACGCTTCTTAAATGTTCTGTGACAAATTTGGCCGTCCTCATGAAAATGTTAATGGAGAGCTAATGCCATTAGACTGCACGGTACACATCTGACGGATGTTTCCATCGCGCATACTAACTATACAATATTTACAGGCGTCAGCTGAACGTCAAGCTTATCACCCGCCCTCGTCTGTTCCGAGATTCTTCACTCGACCGTGTGAAGCTGCTGGCCTGACTGAGATGTCTGTCATCTGCTGACGGCGGATCGACCGATCAAAGGCCTCATCATCATTCACGTAGCGCCTTCTTACCTTGAGAAACACTTGACTCTCACCAGATGCCAGGGATTTGCCCGCAGCCCTCATGAGTGTTCCCACCATATAAACGCATGTTTTGCCTTCTGCTTCCAGCTTTTGTTACCAGACATGGCAAAGGTAGTAGAAGCCTACTATTGCAAATCTCATACTTGAGAATGTATGCATAAGTACAAAAGTAAAAATGGCAAAAACAGAAAAAGGGTTCGACCCAAAATGCAAGATTTGAGGCACAAATCAGTTAAAAAAAATAAATAAAATAATCTAGTAAAAAGGTTGGCAGTACAAAAGCCATCAGTCAGCGTGAGCAGACGGATGCAAAACATGAGGCGAAAGACGAGGTCAATAATCAAAACAGGGTCAAAGCTAACAAGCCGTTGTTGTGAAACAAAGAATGCTGGAAGGTGATGACTGAGTACGAAGAATGAACTGGCGACGAGACACAATGAGACACTAGCTAAAACAAGGATAACGAGGTGCAGGACTGCAGGTGAGGAGAGACGCGCTTAGAAACAGGTGCGCGCTAAACGGGCGTTCGAGAACACACGCAGTCACAAGACACAAATGCGGCACTACAAAAATCTCAGCACTACATTTTAATCTCTATTTTATCAACTTATATTACTCATAACATTGCTAACGTTGTGAACTGAGTAACAGTAATTCTGAAGTAACAAAAACTGGAAAATAATTATGTTTTCAGATTAAATGAAGAACTTTAAACGGCAGTGGAGCTCAATCAATCGACATCTCAACCGTGTTGGACTTTGACTCTCTGTTTACGCAGGGTTAGCATCAATGGAAGTTGAAACAAAATTTGGACAAAGTGAGAAGTACCAAGTAAAGATCTGTTTAAAAAATGTAGGGCGTAAATGACAAAAGTCTTCAGGGGAAAAAATGAGTACAGATAATAGAAAATATGAAGTTACTTCCTACCCCCGTTTCTTACCAACCCAACATTAACTGGCCTTGGGAAATGCCCCAAAGCCTCATATTGTCAGTTTTGAACAATGAGATGGCAAAAGGCATCCCTGTTCCAGTATGTGTTTTCTTTTTTAAAACATTGTGATCATCTGAAATCTCTGTAATTGATATTGTTCTTACAAATGTATTTCAACACTCCCACTGTCCGTTTGCAGTCTTTTTTTTTTCCCGAAGGCCAGGATAATGAAATTTATAAACAGGAAAAGTGCTAGCTTCTTGTCTATAAAAGTTTTAAACAGCACATGATGATAAGTGTAAATGTTGCTCATATTTTCCAAACTCTGAGAGGGGACATCATTTTTAAAACATGGAAAATTGAACCAATCAAAGTCAAGTATGCTCAATTGTAGCTTACACCAAATGTCCTCGGAATTTTAGGTCTTTTAGGAATTTTCAAAAACACATTTTTGGGGGGTGTTTTGTATAGAATTTTTAGGGGGAAATATAGGCTGTAACATAAAATGCAGAAAAAGTGAGTCACCGTATGAGATTTCTCATAAACAACAGACGTTCATGTTCAGCACATGGCCTAAAGCTCTCAAAGTCGACGATCAAGATCACAAGCCAAAGATGTTTTGCCCTTGAGCATAAAAGGAAAGTGTTTCCCCCTCCTGCCCGCATGTGCCTCCATCCTGACCCGGCTCGTCAGCGAGCACGCCGCTAACGTTGTTTTACGACCAAAACTCCAGCGCTGAGCCTCCCAACACCTGTACGATAAATCTTCCTTCGACGCTAACATGACATAACCCCGCAGCTTCTTTGCTGAAACCAAACACAAAAACTACAACGGAGGCCTGAAAAAAGGGCAGGGCATCAAGGGTCAACTCGTCTTTGCCGTGCGTTAGGTGGCGCCGTGCCGCATTTTCATTTTAATCACAAATTACAAAGGTTTTCAAACTTTTTAAATCAAGTTCCACCACAAAACATACTAAGCTCTCCATGTACCAACATAACGAACGTTGCTGAATTTTTTTTTTTCAGCAAGAATCAAAAGTACTTCAATTGTTTTTCGAATTGAGATTTACACATACAGTAACGTGTGTTCTTCAAATCAAGAGGAGCCCCGCTTCTTTGTCGCCTCCCTTATGCAGTTGGCAGGTCGACGAGTAAGCAAAATAGGGAGGTATGTTGATGACGTGAACTGATCAAATCACAGCCTCATCAGAATGCAATGTGTTTCTTATCACCAAGAACATGGCTTGGTGTTTTTCTTCTTTTGTTTTTCTTTTGTTAAATTCTGCTGAGACGCAGAGTGAGTTCCAGAAAACATGATGTTTTAGAAAATCCCCCTATACAAAGCCAAGACTTGACGCAACCTTATTGCAAAGAGAGAGAGAGAGAGAGAGAGAGAGAGAGGACTTGGATACAGCTCAAGAGCAGCACCCAATATCTCCTTTTTCTTCTTACAGTATATGCTTGTAATCACACTC
The DNA here is from genome assembly GCF_051991255.1 of Vanacampus margaritifer. Taxonomy (NCBI): domain Eukaryota; kingdom Metazoa; phylum Chordata; class Actinopteri; order Syngnathiformes; family Syngnathidae; genus Vanacampus; species Vanacampus margaritifer. Next base: position 8,921,347 of record NC_135447.1, on the reverse strand, counting down.
TTTCTTAAAATGCAGTATTTGAACACCTGGTCATGACAACTATAAGAGGTAGAAATCCCCTTGGCCGCCATAAAAGCTTCCATTTTCCTGGGAAGATGTTCTATAAGCTTTCGGAGTGTGCCTGTGGGAATTTCTGTCCATTCATCCGCAGTGGAACATTTGTGACGTCAACAAGTGATGAATATAATGTGAATAATAGTACGACTAATCACCATCATCATCATAATATTCATGCAAGGCATCACACAAGAGGTGCAAAAGCATAAGAAGCACAACAAAGAGACTCAAATTCTTTTCCAAGCAGCTTGGGTCATTTTATGGAAACGTACCCCAACCGTTTGCGATGATGAAATTTGTGACCTCATGTCTATTTTACAGCCAACTATTTTGCTTTTATAACCGCGCATACAATATGCAGACCGTAATTGATTTAGTGTTCTGTTTGCCCTCACGTTAGGATAGACTAAAATGCGCACATTTCCATTGACTTGAGATCTACTTGAAGTGATTGTCGAATGGAAACACTTCATCCGTGCTGGTGGTTCTGTGGCTCGTTTATCTTAATTAACAATAAAAGTCATAAAAGGAACATTGTCACACTGTCTCATGGTTTAAATGGATCGCATGAGTGTCAAAGAATAATTGTGATTTTTTTTTTTTTTATACTATTAAGACTTCATCAAAGTGGTGTCTGGGAAAGGGTCAAAGATCATGCAGCAGACTTTGACTTTATTGATGAAGAGAATTTTTGGCTCATTCAACTTGCAGCACCTTTTCGCACGTTCTTTGTTTCACACTGCTCGCCAAAGTGTACTTTTATAATCACTCTCATATCATTAATTCACAAAATCATCAAACTTGAATGTTATTGCTAAATGCTCTGATCTGCTTTCAAACAAACTGGTCAATATTATAAAATGATTCTGCTTGAAACATTGAACAGCTGTGAACAATATTATGGGATGATTTCTCCGACAATAAACTGCATTTAATTATGAATGGAAATCTGTCTTAAAACTTGGAATGAATAACTGAATGGACCACAGATCTCATCTCATTGTAAGACTAAACCACTGACACCACATTATTAACATTTAGGGGGGAATAAACTGAATGGAATTGGAGCCATAAACACAAAACAAACAAATCAACAAAACAACTCAGTGACATAAGTGGGGTGAAATACAACATTAAAAACAGCTCTAAGTGCATTTCTCCCCAAATGCAAACCATAATAATCATCATACTGCTTCCAGTGGCCCAATAAAATGAGTCAAATACAACTCAAACCTGACAAAATTTACCTATAAAATATTCACCTATGACAAACCAGTCTTCAAGTTAGCTTGCACTGAATAATGTTAGCTAGCTTAGCTAACTCTGATTTGGGACTATATTAGAGTGAGCAGATTTTCAACATTAAAATTAAAAATCGGAAACTACAATTTCACTGAAAATTGAAATAGACAATAAATTCTCACCAGGAAGTAGCCTACTTCAATCTGGTGACTGGTGGTTGAAATTACTTCAGCTAATGCTAAATGCTATCTTGGTTGACAGGTCAACAGACTTAAAGAAATCATTACACTCACCATTATCCAACTTTTGTTGCTCCGTCCCAGCAGCTACTGGAAGCTGGCTATGTCCGTTTCGTTGCAGTCTCACATTGTAACTTTGGAAATGTGCTCGCGTAGACACTCTGATTGCATTCATGTAAGTAACTGTGGCATTAGGCTAGTAGGACTACATTTCCCATCATTCTTAGACACAGAAGCAGGAAGTAGTACTGGTTCTGGTATGACAAAAATAGACTCGGAGAATAAATGCAGATGATAATAACAATGCAAATGTGAAAGTAAATAGGAAGGATTTTAAGAGTTAAATTCCTTTTTAATTGGTTTAACTTGTGAATCGCTATGACAGCTATGTGATTGACGTACACATGGGGCTGTCGAAATCCGCTGGGACTCGGGACACGCACAAGGCTCAAAAGAAGGACTTTCTCGGTTGAGCCGCTTTTAAGGCAACATTTTCAATCAAGCTCTTGTCTTGGATTTCATGAATCATGACATTAAAATATGCGGCCCTAATGTTGTGACAAGTAGGTCTATGTTGAACAAAAAAATATACATCTGGTATCAAAAGCTGTTCTATGTGGTTGTATACACAACATATCTGAAGTTTAAAATGAGTTTAGAGTAGGTTAGTGTAGACCTAAGCAAGATTCAAGTCAGTCCTCCTGTTGCCTCATGGCCTTAACTCACACAGCCCAGGTATGCATCCATCATGTCCGCACGGACTTCCAGCTGTGAGACAGCTGTGGTGAAATGTGGCCATCAGGTGGGAGTATTTTTGCATAGACTCTGCAGAAGAGACCTCTGGAAGGAATCATCGCTTGACTCTGGTATCAGAAATTCCAGCAGCAAGTCGCAGATGCAATAAACGAGATGCCTGCACACAGTGTACAAAAGGGAGAGACCATGAAAAAAACAAAAAACGACCTTCTTTGACTTTATGTTACGATCTTGAGTGGTGTAAGTTGCGATTCTGTAACTTATCAGAGAGAGCAATGGCTGTTTTATTTCCCTTACAATTTTATGTCGAATACAGAGCAGTGATTTAATCATGAAATTCAATCTAGACCAGGGGTCTCCAAACCGCGGCTCTAGTCCCTTTCCTCTGGCTCCCTGTGGATCTCTAAACCAATTAGTAGAAATTATGATTGTATTTTTTTTTTTTACATAATTTTTTGGGGGATAAAATATTAATTTAATGAAATAATGATTTTGATTAAAAAAATATTCCCAAAAAATGTCAGAGTCGAAAGGCGGATGAAAACGTTTTCAAAATTACCTAAGAATGTCCAGAAAGTGACCATAAAAATGTCCAATAAGGAAGAGGAAAAGCAGAAAATTACCATATAATGTCTTTAGAATTTACCAAAAAAATAGTCAGAACAATTGATTAAATAAAATGCAGAAAAGAAAATGTTCAAAAAGTAACTATAAAATGTCCAAAAACAAAAGAAGAAATCCAAAAAATTACCATAAAATGTACATAAAATTGCCCAAAAAAGTCAGAAAGAGTATTTTTTTTAAAGGCAAGAAAGAAAACTTTTAAAAAGTAACTACAAAATGTCAAAACACTAAAGAAGAAATTCCGAAAAGTACCATAAAATGACAGAAAGACAAAAAAAAAAGTCTAAAAATCTATATTTAAAAAAAACTAAGTATGAAAATGTTCAAAAACAAATCCAAAAACGGAAGACAAATGGTAGAACATATTGGATGGTGCATATTTTTCTGTTCTGGTGCAGCTTTTGGGACCTCAGTACATTAGACTAACACTAAAAGAGTTCTTTCTTCACAATCTTCAAATTTTTTGCGGCTCCAAACAAATTTTTGGTTATTTATTTGGCCTAAAATGTCTCTTTTGACAGGAAAGGCAGCCAACCCCTGATCTAGAAAGACTCAAATTCACATTTATGGACAATCTAGAATATCATACCGCCATCAAATTAGAAAGCAATTAAATGCTATCTTGACGACTCACTTGTTAATGTGATGGTCCTGTAAAGACTCCAACATGGTCTCCAAGCTCAGTCTGTACTTGTCACTGCCTAACATGTCAGTGATGAGCTCTGCAGCCACAAACATCAACACAAACCAGACACAGTAGGTCAAACTAAACATTGTCAAGCACTCAGTGAGCTGCAGCGTGCATTTTAAGCCTCAGCAAACCCGGAAGTAGCTTCAGGAGACACTCCAGGCATCGCTCCTTGGTTTCTTCTCTCTCTGCAGCGCTGCGTTCCGGCTGCGGGTGAGAGGGCAGAGTGCCTCCGGGCCACACGGCCTCCTGCAGCACTTGCAGGTAAATGACCCAACAGGGGGCGCTGGTCAGGTGGGCCACTCCCACGTCCATCCATCTGGGGGGGCAAAAATCAGTCAGACGCTGGAGTCACGTTTACAGCAACATCTGCTTAGAACGTAAGTGTGACATCTTTAAGTGCGTGCAAAGTGATGCAACACAAGCGAGCGAAAAACATAACAGCAGCTTGAATTACTTAGTGACCTGCTCAGTGAACACTAAGTAAGTCAGTGACGTTAATGACAGCAGAACACTGGAGCCTAAACAAAGGCAGTTCCCACAGATATTGTGGTCAAACAAGCCCAGTGTTAATCATAGTCATGCCTTTGTTGAAATCTGAATTTCCAATTTGGCATCAACATTGCATTTAAAATTAAAAAACAATGCCTTGGAAGGGGAAATTTGAGCTTATGCCATGCAATGCAACCCATTTGAAGTAAGACGCTGTAATATATTATAAAAAATATAATATTTAACAACACTCACAGCCAGTTAGAATACGAATATGCCCCCTAGTGGCTGTGAGCGCTGATTTTCCAGCAATTAATATCATCAAACCCTCTTTGATTGAGATATTGCTTAATATTAATGCTATTGACTAAAAATATGTATAACTAAAGTAATATAATTTTGTTTGACATAATGCTAGTAATTAGGGATGGCCGAGTTATCAACACCAGGAATTGGCGTTGGTATATACTTGACCTTATTTCAAGGTATCTGCACTCATAAAGGTAGCGCCCTCTTGTGGATGTTTTACAATCAGGAACTAGAAATTGGAAAATTGACATACATATCAAATATACAAAAGTACTAGTGACTAACTACTCAAAAGTTCAGTATTCATCTCGTATTGGTCTAAATATATATATATATATATATCGACCATCCCTAATGAAAATGAAAAAAATTCACACATAATGCTAGTGTTGATGCCCTTAACTTTCATCCAATTAATTGGTGAAACAAAAATAAAACGTTTAACTTATTAAAGCAATCAGTGAAAGCTGACATTCATTATCAAGAAAACGCATGCCTTTAAATGGGAACAAAACATTTATTGGAGATCTAAGTCCAACCTCTCAATAAACGTGCCAAAGACAAGTCTGATGGCCTTCTGGATGTTCTCTGTGCACAGCCAACTCCACTGGTCCTTCATCAACAAACACAAAATGTTCAGCGCAACATCCGCCACAGCTGTGTCTGAAAATAAAATAATAATTAAAAAAATAACAACAATATAGCCGTGCAAGACGAACCAGAACTATTCATAGAACTCAATGAAAGCAAATGCAAAATGCGGTGCTGTGCTGCTCTCTAGTGGCAGCACACGGCACTACACAAGACAGCTATGTTTATCTAATAAAATAAAAATGAAGTGCTGAAAAATAAACATTTAATAAAAAGTGCAGTCAACTTTGTGTGGGTGAGAGGAAGCACTCCATACCTGCACTGTGAGTTTTCCCAGAAGTCTTCCTGTTTGTGCCCAGGGGTTCCCTCTGCTTGGCTTGCTCACTACTTGGGGGCTCGCATAAAAGTCTTTCCTGCTCCAGGACAAAACTCTCCAGTTTTGACAAGGACATGCCATTGAGCACCTAGATGTGAACAAATCTGTTATGCTTTATATATATATATATATATATATATATATATATATATATATCCTAATATGTATGTATATAGTGTATGGCAACTTACAGGGCTGCCCTCACTAAAGCAATATGTCACTTTAGGATGCAAGTCAGGTGTATTTAGAGATGGAGACATTTTGCTTGGGAACATCAGCCTCCTGATGCAAGGAACATAAAAGCAAACATTTTCAATCCCATACAAATGTGATGGCCAATTAAATAAGAAACACACATAAGTAGACAGGACTGTGCTCTAACTCTATAGATTTACCGAAAGATGTTGGCCTCACCTGTACTTTCTGCTGTCCAGTATTCTCCCATCGGAGTCTCCCTCAAGGTCGTCTGTTGGACTCATGGCCTCGGGTTGAGGAAAGGCCGTCTTCAATGTGTCTAAAGCATTTTCCATCATCTGTAGTAGCAATCACGGACAAAACATTGGATCCCATTTTAGAAATAAATTCAACAAATGACTTGTCACCTTATCAATTCTTGACTTGACAAAAGGCCTTTTTCCAAAATATGTGCAAACCCCCGAGTTTAGAGACAGGAACTCCTGCATGTCTTCACTCCTCGCTGTCTCAGGTATGCTGTTCAGTTGCTGTAAAACAAAGAAATTCAATTCAAGTGACACACTATGCTAAGGAAAGTAGTAGAAAAATGCCAACCTTAAGGAACGTATCCAGCTGGCCTTTACGAGCTTCCACCTTCTCGCCATCCGTGTTCCCAAAGGGAAGGTCGGGAAACATTTTCTTTGGGCCTTTTACATCTGCAATACAAGACAGTTACATGCAATAGCATCAACACGTGTCAAGGTATTGTGACCAATGAACCCAGATTTCGATCGTTACTGACTCTTGACAAACTTCTTGACTTCTGGGTTCTCCTCTAAACGCGTCTGCAAGTTGAGGAACTCGCTGTATCGGCGGTTGACCGAGTGACAGGTCGCAGGGTGCAAAAGGTCACTGCTTTCAGGGCATGTCGCTGTCTCAAACTGTAAAATTTTTTAAAAAAATAAAGAAAAATAAATACATCCTCACATGAGGTCAAAGGTTAACTGGAACTGTAATGTTACCGTGATAGTGTAAAGAGTATAAGGAGTTCCAGTGCCACGTTGCTCTTTTGCACTGACTGTTCCCGCGATATGCACATTTTGGATGCCCAGTGATGCTTTGTTTGGAGTGTCAAAGTTCAAGGCGCTGAGGCAAAGCCTGCTTGAAGGACCTGCTGGGGTTCGTTCTTGCGCAATATCCGCAGGCCAGTGCGAATCCACCGGCAGCATCACCTTCGGCCCCAGATTTTTCAACGGGCCGAAGCAGCCAAAATCCTCATCGTCGTCCTTTAAATTCATGGCGTTGCAGAAGTTGGCCGACGGGCCGCATTCACACAATCGTCTGGTTGTGTCATCGTCTGTGTCGGATTGCATCAGGGAGTCCAGTGACAGCATTTTGGAGTCTGCGAGGTGAGAGTATTGGCCAGATGTGAGGGAACAGCAGTTGACCTTACACGGTGTGAGGAGACCGGCGTGACAATTCTCAGCTTTTCCGGAACAAGTCTCGAGGCTCAGCATGCTGAACTGAGAAGAGTCCGACTCGCTCATCGGGCTGAACAGCTCAGAATTGCTCTCGCTCGCCAGGCTGGCTTGATCCGAAGACGACAGGCAGGTGATCCACGAATCGTGAAGGGCGCACCTGTAGAGGGCGCCGTCCTGCTGTTTTCGCGATCTGGTGAAGACGTCCACGATGGTTTGGTTGAGCCAGTCGGGATCTGAAATCCTGCTTATGAGCGGCAGAAACACGTTGCAGGTGATGAGTTCGGTAACCATGTACCCTCCGGTCCTGGTTTCCATCTGAGGATATGGAACCAGCACGTGCAAGACGAGGTTAACCAGAGCTCTGGCGTAGCTGAGCTCAGTGGCCGCGTCGCTCACAGCTGGATGAGGGCTGTCCACTTCCTGGTAGAGCTGCCAAAGGCTAACGTCCCCACCGTGTGTCTCCAGCTGCAAGTGTCTGGCTGTCATGTAGCTCTGCAGGTGGCAGCCGTAAAGCTCTAAAAGCCGCTGGACCAGAGCTTTTCTATCAACTCGCCTTGCACGCTCCTTCAGCTCCATCACCGACTCCAGCATGGAATTGCGCACCGCCCGCTCAAACTCGCCTTCCACCTCTGGCAGAAGAGTGCGATACCAAGAAGACACGAAATCCCGCACCGCTTTGTGGACGGCACTGTGGATCTCGTGATTGAGCCTCCACTCATGTTCGGGCGAACACTGAGGTGGAGTCACCCCGCCGAGGGGCAAGAAGTGCTCCAGGTGGAGAAGGCTGTTGGCATCCAAAATGGCGCGCGAGCCAAGCCAGCCTCCCAAAACAACCAGGAGACTCGTGAAGATGCAGAGGAGCCAGACGTTCACCAGGAGATGGAAGAGGACCAACCAGGCCAGCAGAGCGCCAAGGCCTAACAGGCGTCTACGCTGGCCCAAAACTTCTGACAGGGACCACTTTTTACAACTCTGGAATGAAGGCATTATAGCCAGCAGATGAGATGTAGCCTGCTAAGAAAATATAAATATTATTAGTTATCATAATTCATAAATGACATTTAGTGAAGTAAGGTAGTGATGCTTTAAACAGTCTAAATTAGATTACATTAAGTTTCACTGCAAAGTACTCTGGTGTATTGAAATGTATTAATAAATTATTAAAATGAATAGTGTATTTTATCACAGCATTTAGTCATTATCAAGAAAACATACACTCTTGCCACCAACCCCTCAAAATTCCCCAAATCCCAGTGCAACTGAAAGCACCGCAATATTCTCGCGAGAACATTGACGTTACAACGAGACAGGTTGTTGCCATGACCACAACATTCAGAGTCACGAAAGACGGCGTGCCATATGTTTACTATTTTTCCTCATACAAGATAGCCCTAACGTTTTTATAAGTTTATGGTTACAACTTACAATACACTTGCAGCTCAATATTGATGACGATTTGGTGAACGCAATCGTAGCTTTAGATGTTTCATTTTAACAAGACAAATTACTTCATACTATAGTGCCACTATTGCACTTATTTAAATGTTTATAAAAGAAGAACAAAAAGCAAATCACCTGCATGGTTACAGCTTCATGTCTGGAACTTAGACTGTCCTCCTTGTGTTTTAATCCTCCAACAAAGATTATGAGGATTAGCCTGTACTCAACTCGGTTTAGGTGTCCACTTTACCTGCCAGAGTATAATTCTTCTTCCTCTTCATTCAAAATCAGCAAGCATATTTTTTAATTTGTATGCAGTTAACTTATTAATTTGAAATAAAGGGGGGTATTAGTCAAATAAACAATTAATTTTGTTAAATAATTGGTGTCATCATTACGATTAAACAATTTAAAAATAAATTACAAATCAAATATAATTTAGTTGATATTAAGAGTGGCCGCTAAACGTTTGTACACCCACGTTCTGTTAAACCGTTAGGATGGTCCAGAAATATAATGTTCAAATTCTCACAGAATATCCCTGTGGCAGAAGACTTAGATTTTTGATTCATGCGTTCGATTTTTTTTCTGACGTTTTGACGTTGACGCTTTTCAATGAGCGTTGTCGTGCAGTTAAAGTCAACAGTACCCTCTAGTGGACACAATTTAAACTGCAAGTCATTTTTTTTTGTTTGTTTCTGTTTTTAAAAGTACAGCATGTTTAAATACGAGCCAATAATAAACGGTTTCAAATCAAAACAAGTTTATTCAGTAGCAAACCAGGAATGTAAACATCTACTCGTGGTTGTCATGCCAGGCCTGATAGGTAATGGTGATTACGTACTAGAGGAATGCATTATTTAACAACACCGTAGCATGCATAGTGACACCACACCATTCACATCATGTGGCTCTTTAATCCCTCTCCTGTGGCTCCCTGTAGATCTCTAAAAATAAAATAAAATAAAAGAATAGCAGGAATTAATAATTTGTTTTTACATATTTATTTCAATTTTTTAGATACAATATTATTTCAATGAATTTACAATTTAGATTAAAAATGAATAATTAAATATTGAAAACTGTCAGAGTCCAAATTTGTAAGTTGTCAGAAAAAGACAGACGAACGGTGGATTAATGTTTTTTTAATACCTAAAAATGTAAAAAAAATAAAATAAAATTGACAATAAAATGTCCCCAAAAAAGAAAAACAGAAAATTAACATATATTTTTCACAAAATTGCCCCAAAAATTCTGAAAATTTATTTTGAAAAAAGCACAAAATAAAACTTTTAATTATCAAAAATTATCAAAAAATGTCGACAAAATTACCAAAAAGGCATAAAATTGAAAGCAAAAAAATGTAAAAAATAAATAAAAAAAGTAATAAAAAGAAAGATTTTTTTTTTTTTTAAATAACAAATAGCCACAAAATGTAAAAAAAAAAATGCACAAGAAAGACAGAAAATTACCATAGCATGTCCATAAAATTGCCAAAAAATGTCAGAAATTTGACAGAAAGGCAGAAAAGTCTAAAAATGAATGAAAACCAAAGTCTGGTGAATTATAAATAAAAAACAAATTAAATAAAATTAAACAATCCAAAAAGCAGAAGTGAATTTTATCTAAAAAAAAAGAAGTGGATGCCGCATATTTTCTGTTATGATGCAGCACTAATTAGCTCTTGGGCCCTCCGTACATTTGACTAACACTAACACAATGTTTTGTTCATCACAATGTTCTAAGGTTTTGCGACTCCTGACAGTTTTTTTGTATTTATTTGGCCTAAATTGGCACACATCTAAAAAAGTTTCCTTGCATGTCTGATTAAAAAATAGACTACATATTTAGTTTATTTTGTCATTCATAAGCATATGTACTGGAACAACCTAAAAGTAATTGAAATAAATCAATTTACAATACTTTAAAATGATGATACATGTTGGATTACATTACATACTGCATTTAAAAAATAATAATAATTAAGCAACTGTATCAGAATACATTTCATCCCAAACAACGAACGGACGCCATGTGACTAAACGAGTCGAAGTCAGCCGACCAGGAATGTAAGCATCTACTCGTGGTACTCCATTTAGTCGCTCGGTTGCCATGCCATGCCTCAAAAGATTACGTAAACGGCCATGTTACATAACCGCGCCGCAGCGTACTCACTTACTGCACCACTCGCGTCTGGCTGCATTTTTTCTCTCTCTCCCGTCAACCACCACTACGGAAATGGCCCCAGTCAATAATGCAGGTAAGACGCTTCTATTATGTAGATCATCTCATCACAACATCGTCTTAATTCCAGGGTTCAATAAATGTCGTGACTGTAAAGATGACTTGCTGTACTTTCCCATCACTGGCCCGATGTGGAAAATTGCATGTATCATGTTTCAGACGCACTTTGCTTTTCATGATTCTACTTGCCAGAATGCTCTTCATAAGGAATACAAATTAAATATAGCTCATAAGCAGGATTCTATTTCTTCTCATTATTATACTTAACTGTTAATATTTCCTCATTAAATATTTTTGTCCCAGTGTCAACATGTACAGGCTGTACAATTTGAACACATTAATCATAAAACTAAATGAACAGGCAAAGCTGTGGAAACTATTACAAAATTAGCAGTATATCCCTTCTTTTTTTTTAAGGCATTTAAAAGGGGAGTAAATTGTAAACAGACCTTGTGGAGACCCTGTTTCAACTATACACCGGCCTTATATGGCCAATGTTTGATTATTGCCCCACTTTAGAGCATGAGTAACACTAATTGTGCTGTTTAATAACTACGTGAATGCTTTGTGTCTAATTTCCCTATTTTTGTTTGTTATTTGTGTTTGTTTTGGTAACTCCACGCACACACAAAAAAAACTTGGGTCAAAAATAACTCAAAAATGAATTAATAGGGGACTGATCCCATTTTTGGGGTTATTAAAAAATGGGGCAAAATTAATTAACCAAAAAAACAAAAAACAATAAGATGTGTTGTTTTTAATGGGGGGAGGGGGGCATTAAACAACTCAATTTCTAGGGTTATTTTGTACAAAAACAACCACATTTGGGGGGGGGGGGGGTTATTAAAAAAAATAAAAATAAAATAAGTGTTATGTTATTAATTTCACTCATTTTGAGTGAAACTCAAAAAGTTGGTTGAGTCCTTTTTTGACCTGTATTGATTGATTGTTGTTGTTGACAACTGTTTTTAGAGTGCAAGCATGTTGTATGTACAAAGGAGCTTTATATTCCACTGTTTAGAAGTGCAAGTTATAGTGAACTCCAATTTGACACTATTGTTATGCAAACGTTTACAGATTTGAAAAACCACTTGCACGCAAAGAGTCTTGAGATGAATTCACATCAGATGTCTTCTTTTTCAAAATCTCTCTGCTTCGGCAGCACATGTGTATACCTGATGTGAGGAATTGCTCCACTCTCCCCTAAATATTCAATAAATTCTTCTTATGTAACAATCCCGATTTTTTTTCCCTACAGTTGCTATTGCGCAAGCCATTATTCAATGTATGAACGTTTGCTACCACAAAACCCAGTTCCATTTATTCATGAACCGACATGACCAGAAAAGAGCTTTTTCCTGGTTATCAGTTATTGAAGTGTCAGTTTGACTCCTCCCATTATGCTAATTTAACACTCCACGAGTTTTTAATGTTACTGATGATGTTATTTATGTGTGCAGAAGATGCCAACAATGAGGTGAAAGGAGGTCCCACCACAGGACTGAAAGGTTTGGAGAGCATCGCTCCTCTGGTCCGCTCTGTCGAGGAGAACCCTGATCCAATCCCTGCTGAGGTAAAGGGGACCATTCCCCATTGGATCAATGGCAGCCTGCTCCGAAACGGCCCGGGGAAGTTTGAGTTTGGAGACACTCAGTGAGTTCAATCAGCTGTTTTAAGATGGACTTAGATTGCAGTTCCAAGTGCCCAATTCTGATTTGTGCCATTTGAGAGCAAATAAATCAAATGATGTTACTCGAACCCTCCAAATGTAAGGCCAGCATTAGATTATATTCCATTTTAAGGGCCCGCACCTTTCAAGTCATTTTTCCTCTGCGACAGCTACAACCACTGGTTTGACGGGATGGCCATGCTGCACAAGTTCAACATCGAGAAAGGTCAGGTGACGTACATCAGCCGCTTCCTGCGCAGCGACGCCTACAAGAAGAACAGCGAGCGGGACCGCATCATGGTGTCAGAATTCGGTACGGTCACAATGCCCGACCCTTGTAAAAACATCTTCCAGAGATTCTTCTCACGCTTTGAGATGATAAGTGAGTATTAGCATGTCTATTTTATTCTTTAATATTATTTCGTTTCTCAGTGTATTAACCTTCGGAAACACTCTCAACACGTTTGCCGTTCCAGAGCCCACAGACAATGGCAATGTCAACTTTATCAAATACAAGGGAGACTACTACGTCAGCACGGAGACCAACTTGATACACAAAGTGAACCCCGAGAACCTTGAAACGCTTGAACAGGTACGCTGCCTATGAACTCATTCACTGCCATTGACGGCTATAGACGTCAAAAATCCATTTGAACTATTTCTATTAGTTTCACTTTTGTTAACAAGAGTATGAAAACCTAGAATTTTTTTTATTGTACATTTAGAACAGATATAAAATGTGATTAGTCATGAGTTAACTTTTGAAGTCATGCGAGTAATTTTAAAAATTTAAATTTAATCGTCTCAAATTTTTTAATAATATTTTATTTTTTGTTAAATTACTTAATTATTTAAACTCAATATCAATCACCAATTTTATATCTGTTCTAAATGTACAATACAATTTTTTTTCTAGGTTTTCAAAAAAAAGTGAAACTAATAGAAATAGTTCAAATGAATTTTTGACGTCTATTGCCGTCAATGGCAGTGAATGAGTTAGGTAAGAACCATTAGAAGTATATCAGTCAGTATATCGTAGGCATGCACGACGGGCTGGCGGAACTGCGAGTGGGTGTGGTCACAGCCCACTGCCAAATTGTTATGTAGCTAATATTGTATGTAAATAGAGCCTAAAGTGTTATCGTAACACAAGGTGGTAAAAATAAGCGCAAAACTCTCTCAACTGTGGATCATAAAAGCTGCCATGCTTTGTAGGTAGACTGGACCACGTTTGTTGCCGTTAACGGAGCCACCGCCCACCCACACTACGACCCAGACGGTACCTGCTTCAATATGGGCAATTCTTACGGAGGCAAAGGTAAGTCTGTATTTAGTTTGCCGGAGTCATTGAATCTGTCAAAGCCAAAAGTATCGGCATCTCCTGAATTTTCCAGGAACCACCTACAACATCATCCGTGTCCCTCCTGAGAAGTTGAACGCCGAAGACACATTGCAAGGCGCTAAAATCCTCTGTTCCATCGCGCCTTCTCACAAGTCCCACCCCTCCTACTTCCACAGCTTCGGTAAGTCAGCGTATTGCCGGTACCGGTCGGGGTTTTCATCTCAACGGCTTTCTTCCCGCCAGCCATGTCGGAGAACTACGTGGTGTTCATTGAGCAGCCGATTAAAATCGACCTGTTGAAGATCGTCACATGTAAGATGAGGGGCAAAGCGTTCTGCGATGCCGTTTACTGGGACCCGAAACTGGAAACCGTCCTGCATCTTATCAACAAACATACAGGCGAGGTTAGAGGTCACAAACAAGCTTGAGGGATTGGATTGGCTTGGCTTGGATTGAAATCGAATGCGTTCGCTTTCCTCAGGCCAGCCCGGTGAAGTACTACGCCAAAGCTTTCTCCAACTTCCATCAGATCAACGCCTTTGAAGAGGACGGGTTCTTGATATTGGACCTGTGTTCCTCGGATGACGGCCTAGCCCTGGATATCTACTCCCTTCAAAATTTACGCAAGTCGGGAGAAGCACTCGATGAGGTCAGATCGGCGTTACGGAAACATTTGTTCATTGGCCCTCACGTTAATGCTTTCCACATTTCCAGAATTCTTCATCTGATTTGAAACAATTATGTATAAAAATGACTTAACCACTGTACAACATTGATTTTTTTGTAAGAACGCACATTGTTTCCATTCAGGTGTACAACAGCATGAGTCGAGTTTTTCCTCGCCGCTTTGTTTTACCCATTCACGTGACCGATGACACGCCCACTGACCAAAACCTCAACACTCGTTCCTGCAGCACAGCCACATGTGTCAAAAAGGACAACACTAGGGTAAGTTTGGATTCCTTTAAGGCAAGTGTCAGCAATCTTTCCTGTCAAAAGAGACATTTTGTCTGGAGCCACAAAACCTTTGAACATTGTGATGAACAAAACAGTGTGTTAGTGTTCGTCGAATGTACTGCGAGCCCAAGAGCTAATTAGTGCTGTAAAAGATAAAGATATGCAGCATTTAAAACAGAGCGATTCATTTTCTTCTACCTTTTGTCATCTGTTTTGGAAATTTTTTTTAAATTTGTAATTTATCAGACTTTGTTTTTCATATACATTTCTAGACTTTTTTACCTTTCTGTCAAATTTCTGACATTTGTGGCAATTTTATGGACGGACATATGGTAATTTTCTGCCTCTCCTGTTCCTTTATTTTTTATTTTTTACATTTTATGGCTATTTTTTTACTTTGTTTTATTCCTTTATATATATATCTTTAAAAAAAAATTGTGTCAATTTTAGGGATATTTTGTGGTAATTTGGGGGATTTCTTCTTTTCTTTTTTTTCTGACTTTGGCAATTTTGTGTACATTTTAATATGGTAATTTTCGGCCTTTGTTTGTTTTTGGACATTTTATGGTTACTTTTTGAACGTTTTATTTTCTGCCTTTAAAAAAAAAAAAAGAAGAAGACTTTTTTGTTCAATTTTGTGAGAAATATATTGTAATTTTCTGGTTTTCTTCTTTTTTTTGGACATTTTATGATATTTTAATTTTTTCTACTAATTCTTTAGAGATCCACGGGAAACCACAGGAGAGTACTAAATAGCCACATGAGGCTCTAGAGCCGCAGGTTGCCTTATTTAAGAAATTTTATTTCTCTCCCGGAAGTTCTTTTAAATATACGTTTCCCTCTAAAGGTATTAGATCAATTCAAGACCAAACAAAAAAACGCAATATTTTTTACAGTTCAGCCCTAAAACGTAGCTGACGCCATCCAACTCGCACTGAATGTGTGCGGACCCCACAACAATGACAAGCTGATCCGCTCTTTGTCATCAGGTGTTCTGCCAACACGAGGATCTCCATGGCGATGACCTTTGCCACTTCGGCGGTTTGGAGTTCCCCCTCATCAACTACGAGCGATGCAACGCGAGGCCTTATCGCTATTTCTACGGCTGCGGCTTCAGACACATGTTCGGAGACTCGCTTCTCAAGATGGACCTCAACGACAAGTCACTTAAGGTGCGGAGACTTTCCAATCCTGCAGTTATGTAAAATATTCACCTTTTTTTTTTCATGTTCCTCTGCTTTTTTTTCATCCATTCCCACGTGAGCTCAGGTGTGGTACCAGAAGGGTCTCTTCCCGTCGGAGCCGGTGTTTGTGGCCTCACCGGACGGCGTGGAGGAGGACGATGGCGTCATCCTCTCTGTGATTCTTTCCCCTTCGCAGGTAAGATGATTCAAGGAGGAACGTTCTCGTGTAAAGGAAATGACAAAAAGCAATGATTAGAAATTTTTTATTTTATTTTTTGCAATTTTTTGGATTTTTAAGTGTTTTATTTATTTATTTTATTATTATGTATTTATTATTATTTAGGGAGTCCTTAGCTATGACGGTAGTGCCGCTAGAATGTATGCAATGAATTTAAGAGTACATTATGATGAATGATATACAAATGAAACGTTCCCAAATGAATGGAATGAAAGGAAATGATACAGTATCTTACTGGAATGGTGTCATTTGTTTTGTTTATTTCTCCAACGTCAGGATAAAGGTACATTCCTCCTGGTTTTGAATGCCAAGACGTTTGAGGAGTTGGGAAGAGCCAATGTGCCTGTCAACATGCCCTACGGCTTTCACGGTGTCTTCAGCGCATCTGCTTGAATGAATATGTTGTATGAGTATCTTCCTCACGAATGATATTAATAATAATATTAAACCATAAGCACTAAGTAAGTATGATGACTGATCATTTTTATATGATGGTATACCAAACTGATTTGTTGCATAATGCCTTACAAAAAGCCACGCTGCTCTGTTATATTTATCTTATATATCTTATATTTTTACAATTCTATAATTTTCCAGTATTTTTTATTAGTTACACAACTTTTGTATGATCGCTTAACTGCTACATATCACCCAACAAAAGCCTTCTTGCCACAAATGTGTGTTTAATCAATATCATTTTTTATACTCTGTGTGCCTTTAAAAAAAATAAAATTCGGATCCCATCTAATCCTGAATGATTGTCTTTATTTATACGCATGGACAAATTATATGCAGAGAAACTAACCAATTATTTATTATTAATTATTTTACTAATGCATATTTGATTTAAAATACTTTATTGTGATTATAAAACAATACCTTATTTATAATTAATTAAATTCTAATTATATACCTGATTATTAAATCAAATTTATTTGATATATTTTAATAGTTAATTATTTTATAATTGATTGTTTACAATAAAAACATTAGTCAAAAATAAATAAAGTCAATAAAAATAATTACTAGGTGAATTTTAGGACAAATTATTGTGATAAGTACCTGAAATAGCAAACAAGTTAGAAGAAAATTCGATATAATGCATCAGCTCAATGCAAAAAATCATAAGATCCAAAATACATATTCTAACTTCTATTTAAACTTGTTTTGACACTTTCACATTTACAGCAAACTAAGGAACTTGACGGCAGAAAACAACAGCAGTAGGAAGCAGGTGAAGCGTTCATGTGCACTCAACTCCCCCTTTTGGCCAAAGCCTTTATTGCATTTGAACTACGATCCAGGATTTGTAATGGCCTTTTCTACTCGAAAACCCTCAAGCTGATATATTCAATGACAAAACCAGATAAAACACAGAACGTGTAATCTGAACATAAGCCACAAATCATATATCCAATTTCAACATTTCTGCACATTGGAACGCATGAGAAAACAAGAGGGACACATGGAGGTCAATCGACAACCACTGATTGGAAGTTATTATGACTATTAAATCAAGTCAGGCATCAATTTCATCTTCCTTCCAAAAAGTTTTGCTTAACCTCAGGCAACCTTTGCCTGAATTATTTTAAGGAGACAAGAAGGAAAGGAATGTTGTTGGACTGCAGAGTCTTCAATTCAGCTTTATTTAAAGCTCACTTATATTCAATGTTGCGTAAGTGAAGTAGAAATGAATCCAAGAAAAACACAAGCTTGCTCAACTAAACATGCAGAACAGCTGAAATGGTTCCAAAAACAGACCACAAAGCCTCTCTCTCCTCTTATAGAAGCGCAAAGTTCATCTTCGCAGTACTTGATAATATTTATGCCAAATGTCAAATTTATCAACTTAAGTGGTGTACAAATGGATACGAATAAAGGAGCACTAAAGGTCACATTGTATTAGAAAAAAAGCTAAAGCTAGCATATTAGCATAACTGCAATACATTTGTAACTTACTGTTGTGCTAAAAATTGTGTTTCTTGTTTACTTTAAGCATTCGAAGATGACTAGCTAGCTAAAGCTAAAGCTAACATTATAACATAACTGCAAGTCATTTTTCACTTACTGTTACCAAATGCATTAAAAATACTAATCTACAAAAAAAAAAAGAAAAAGTGTGGTTTCTTGTTTACCGTAAACATTCAAATACGACTCAGGCAACTATCCTATTGGGGTAAAGACATTGGTATGGTTAATTAGCGATAGCATTTCGATATAGGTACAGTACAAAGATTGAAATTGAATCAAGGTAAATGGACTCTTCTTTTATGTTGAATTGTGTTTTTATTTGTTGTCAGACAACATTTTTTTAAAGCCAATTATTTCAATAATGACATACAGTACTGCATTCCAAAAGACTACAGTATATACTATTGTCCAGTACAATATTTTCTCCACCATGAGTGGGAATTCCACACATGACCAATAGAGGGCAGCATGTGAACCCACACTTGCCCTCTATCCATGATGTGTGAGGAAATTGTGGGAGGAAAGTTCCAATGCAGGTGGGAATAAGAAGTATTTGCTGCATATTGCATGTGGGATTGTAATGCAGTCAGTGGGAATTGCATTCAAAACAGAACTGGGAAGTGGTTCTTATGGTTTCATTTACATTTAGTCTTGTATTCAAAACAAAAAGGAAGCAGTTGCTAGGGTGGGGGATCATTCAAACCTGTGACTCTTTAATAACTGGACAATCTGTTACCCCCACCCGACCACTTGGGGGTGGGGGACACCAGAGAAGCATGGAACTGGTTAATTGCTTCTTAACAACTAAAAGCTGCCGGTGGAATTTTTTAGTTCGAGCGGTGTCACATTGGATTAATTTCAACAAATATCCCAGCAGGGGTGCAATGAGACTTTTTGGGCCCCATGAAAACATAATATATCACGCTCCATTAAACAATTACTATCGTATTCTGGTGTGAGAGATCCTCTCAGCTACGGGACAACATTCTCATCCGAGATGGAATTTTGCTACTTATTATGGAGTACGGCAATTAAAGCATACATTGGATTAGGTACTTTATTGTTTTCGGTATTTTTTTAAATCCCATCTGAATAATGTATTTAATAGAGGGTCATTTTCATTGTATCTATTGATACAATACTTCTGTTATATTAAAACAAGAAACAGTTGATTCTTACAAACTGGAGCATGAATTCATTGAGTATATTATAATTAAGATTAAGCAGAGATTTGAATGACCTCAGCTCCGTTTCATTTTGAGGTCGTGTGTGTGTGGCCAGACAACAGATGTGCACTTCCAAAGACGAGGGGGGAAAGTAAAGCAAGAGCAGACAAACATTGCAAATCCAACAGTCATTAGGGTTGTGGCCATGTCAATATTTTTTGTTTATCGAGGAGTAGAGTGGATACACTGTTGAAAGACACTCGTGGGTGGAACTATAAAGGAAGCGAAATAATATTTGAAGCACTGAAAACAACTTCGCTGCCGTCCTCATTAGAAACACTCCAAAAAGTAAATGCAGTATAATTAAATAGGTGTAATTAGTTGGACTTACTTTTTACAATGTTAATGCAAACCTCATGAAAATGTTTTTTTTTGGGGCCACTTGAAAGCGCAAAATAGGACAAGTCAAGTATCTGTACGCAGTATTGACAAGTGCTGAAATGTAAGTACTCGTACTCAGCTTGAAAAAAAAAAAAGTTGTATCGGCGGATGCCTATAAAGTATAAGACTATTATATTTGCAAGTGACATAATCCAAACCATAATAGTCAGAAAGACTTAATTGTGACTGTTAACATGATTATTCTTAACATTATGATACATACACGATAGAACAATGCAGTATAATTCAACAACAATCGTTCATTATATTTTCTAAATTTGATATGAATTAAAAATAAACTGTGGAATGTTTGAAATGTATTTATCTGGATTCAAATGAGATTTTCATGTGTTGTGACGTCTCACCAGTCAAGTTGAACTGCAAGTAGATTTTTGCACCATTTTGTGAAATATAAAATGACACAAGCCGAAGAAGTCTCCTCCAAAATAATCAATAGGAAGTTATAATTGAGCCGTATGAATTCTGCCTAGCAACAAGCTGCCAGGCAAAGAATGTGACTGCATAAAATAATACAGGTAATATTAGAATATTAATGTAAACAATTGGATCTCAATATTTAAATTAGATCTTACACTAAATTACAAAAAAAAAAGAATAACTAATTCTGCTTGTCGCAAAGTGTGTTTCAAATAAATTACTGTTCAATAAATTGAGCCGACACGTTTTGCGCTTACATTCTCTTGTGATAATGCTGCACATGTGAAGAATCTCATCTCCTTTTTGCACTCAGTTTGTTTTTACTTCCTCCATGACTACAGTGCATGTGTGTGAACGCGCGCCCCTCTGACCTCCGAGTACTGTAAACTGTGAGCCAGTCAGTCGCAAGGTGTAGTGAATATGGAGACAGAAAACCATTCAGTCTGAGTGGGAACTGAACCCACACTGTAGCCAGGCGAATGTACCGCTACACCAGCAAGTGACCCAGTCGGATTCCCGTTAACCCATAAAACATGTCTGACATATTAATCAGGTCTGCATGCGGGGGGGGGGGGGGGGGGGCGTTGGGTCGCGCGGCTATTGCTCTCATTGGGCCGTGTTACGCTACCCGCCGGCCAATAAGAGAAGATTGGCTTCTCTCCTTCTCCTAGCAACAACGCTCCTTTTCTCCACAGCCGAGCGGTGGGCAAAGCGACACCCCTAATTTGATATGATGAATAATTGCAACTTAATAGCTTTGCGGCAGAAGGCGGGAAGCGGCAGTTTAGACGTTTTAGCGCGGCGAGATGATAGCAATTCAGTCGCGCCAGCTCCCTCCTCGCACTCCTCCTTCAGGCAGATTCAAAACCGTCTTAAAGGAACAGCGCCGCATATTTAAGGTCTTTTTTTTCTCCCTCCTTCTCCTCCTTGTCCAGAGGCATTGTGGGTGATCATCTGTACTTGTTGACCTCACAGTGCTTGAATGGTGGGGCCTCTCAGGAGGGAGAAGGAGTACCTTGGCATGGACGCTGTGCTGGCCTCTAAGCCGGTTTTATTGAGCCAAGACACATAGTTTACATTAGAAAAATCTTGCAGCACACCACCAGATAAAAATATCACGGAAATATATGGACCAAAATAAGGATGATCTCATCCGAATTGACGCACAAATGTATTTTGTGTATAAAATGGGGCTGTTGAGTTGAAAACAGAGCTACAGTATTATGGATTAACAGGTTTCATTTGTACCTTTTTTTTTTGTCTGTCAGTATATATTGTTAGCATAGATAGATGAACAAAGATGCTTTTTTTTTTTTTTAATGCTGTCAAGCGATCACTCCCAGCCATTTTCACTGAAGGATTCCCCTTCGCTCCCGGCAGTTTTACTGGCTTTTGACTGATTAAGCAAGAATAATGTGTTATATTGCTATAAAAACACGGAACCTATCAACAGAAAGATTAGAGTCCCTTCTTTCATCAGAAAAAAGTGTAATTCTATCTGTTTCCATTTAGCAGCAATTAGCATTAGAATATAGCTAAGCTTGATCATTATTCACAAATCTGTATAGAACTGTGTGTACAGTAAATGAGGTTTTTTTTCAACATGGCCCTGGTTGATCTCTTTTGCTCTGCTGCCACCTGATGGCCGTTTTTGTAATAACTACCATTTTCTCGCGGTTCCAAAACGTGACATAATAATTTTGGAAGTCAATGATTGGTTCGAGACATGTCTTCATCAATGTGCGGCAAACCTGCTGACATTGATTGCCAATTTGGAACTTTTGTACCAACACAATTTAGCTACGAT
Source organism: Vanacampus margaritifer (assembly GCF_051991255.1). Lineage (NCBI taxonomy): Eukaryota > Metazoa > Chordata > Actinopteri > Syngnathiformes > Syngnathidae > Vanacampus > Vanacampus margaritifer. The sequence continues at coordinate 8,899,421 of NC_135447.1, read as the reverse complement.
GGAACTTTTCGTTTACAAGTGCCGCAACTTTTTTTTAAGTCTCTCCACAGCTCCAGAGAAGACATGAAAAGAAAAGCGCTAAGATTTTTATATACAGTAAAGCCAGCAAAAACAATTACGATTTGATTTGCGAGGGGCTCTTTCAGCACCTGTTGCCACGCTACAGACGTGTACTTCACGTGGCTGTCTGACCCTTGACCCCCACCACATTCCTACCGTCGCCCCACTGGGACTCGCAGTGCACATATTACAGAGTCCCCAAGATGGCCTCAAGGACCAAGGAGTACTTCTTATTTACTGTGATTTGCAAACAAAACAGTTATAGCAGGATAATAATAATAATTTAATTAATTAATAATGAAATCAAATTACACAGGCTTTTTGTCACACTTACTCAATGCTAAGTCTAATACAGATATACTGTACTGGAGACTCTGCTACTCTCTCGGATTTTCAGTATGGCAGTAGATATTAGTCATTCTTTGCAGAGGATAAAGAATATAACCGTTATATTATCAGTTTACATGTGTTTTTCTGTGATTTGTGTTCAGATAGCCCTTGTTTAAAGGGTAACGACATTGCCCATAGAGATGCTAATTAGCACATGTGCCTATTGCATTGTTTGCTTTAAATACGCACGTAATTGTCTTTTCATGTTTATTTATAACATTGTGTTTGAACGAGAGATATTTAAAAAGAACATCCGATAATGAGGGAGAAAACTAGTCAACAGTGACTGGTGGCCATTGTTTGGTCATAAAAACAAACACCATGCCATGTTTTAATTGTTGGGCTCTTTGACCTCATACTTGCTAGACCATGCAAATTTCATTGTACCTCCCAGTGGTTCAAGGTCAATAACGGTGGCATGCAGAAATCGTATGGCAGGCTGAGGAGCAAGTAATTAACTACACATATGACCCGCCGCCCTTTTTCGGCATCCTTCATCGTGCCTCTCAATTGTCTAACAGCAGGAGCGACCCCCCCCCAAAAAAGCTCATTTACGCTGCTTTCAATGTGGCTCGACCGGGAAAAAATGCTCTCTCTCCCTTTGAAGTAGCCCCGCCTCCTGTCCAGACCATTGGACCGTTACTGTACTAGCGGCTCAGTGCGCAAGAACCGTTCAACCTTACGTGACCCTCGCTCCGCACACCCGCTCTCGCGGAATGCAGCTGATGTGACTTTTTTGTAATATTCGCCCGCACTGCGAGCGCTCATATTTGGCAGTGCGGCGTTAACACAAGCTGACACCACAGATTAGCCACAGACATAAGGAATGCTACGGCCTTTTGGTGCCACGTGGAATTTGGCCAAAAGAGCCGTTGGCTGCAAAGGCTACGGTAGAAAGACGGACAATCGATTTTGTTCTCCCAACATTGCGGCAACAATTTTGGAGCAGCACTAATCTGTTCCGGAAAGGTCTGTAAAGGCATGGTTGGGTTGTGTTAGGTGTGGAACCCGATCAAACATATTTGGGGTGCACTACAACAAACTCTGTATTTTCTTACACTTTCACATCTAGTAGGTCTCATGCAGGGGTCGCCTGGGGTCAGCAACCTTTTCTGTCAAAAGAGTCCTTTTAGGCCAAATAAATAACCCCAAATTTGTCTGAGGCCGCAAAACATTTGAAGATTGTGATGAAGGAAACAGTGTGGTAGTGTTATAATACTTTGACTTTCATTTTCTACCTTTTGTCTTCCGTTTTTAGATTATTTATTTTTCTTTGGGGGGGATTCTGTATTTTTTTTTTCATATTAAATTTTTCATACATTTTTAGACATTTCTGTTAAATTTTTTGACATTTTCGGCAATTTTGTGGACATTTTATGGTAATTTTAGGGATTTCTTCTGTTGTTTTTCAACGTTTTATAGTTACTTTTTAGATAATTTTTTTCTGCTGGGCAAAAAAAATTTTACTTTATTTTTTGTGCTGATTTTGACTCTTTTAACACATAAGAAAAACATGGAGTGATAATATTGCTGTAGCGTGTTGTAAACTTACCGTTTTTTCTCTTCCTTTTTTTGATATTTTATGGTCACTTTTTTAAAAGATTTTTAGGAAACTTAGAACTTTTTCATCTACCTTAAATCTTTTTTTTAAATTTAAATTTAAAAAAAACTTTAAAAAAATGGATTCTGACAATTTTTTAATTTTCAATAATTATTTTTTTATTTAAATCATTAATTAATTTAAAGAATATATGATCTAAAACATGAAAATAAATACATAAAAAATATATAATTTTCAAAAATTTTTTTGATCCACAGGGAGCCACAGGAGAGGGACTAAAGTTCCACATGTGGCACCAGAGCCGCAGGTTGCAGAGCCCTGGTGCCCCAATACATCATCTACCGCCAAACCCCCTTTGGTGATTAGTTTCCGATCTGGAATATGCATCAGAAAAAACATAAGGGAACATGCTAAACCACAGACAGGAAGAGACTTGAACCCAACTGTGAGGCAGACGTGCTATCCATGATGGCAACAATTCAGTTTTATCTTTTAGATAAGCAAAACGCAACTAGCTGGCGATGAAATCAAAGATAATAAAAAACATGGACTGATGTTTTTGTATTCACTAGTTAGAACAACACCAAAAGAGCGTGTGCGAAGTTTAAAGTGCGAAGCAGGAAGCCGGAATAATCTTTCGGATCATGTATTTTTCCAAAAGCACAAATATGTAATCTTTTTTTTTTGTTTTTTTGACTTGCTGCATGACATCAAACACATCCAAGTTGAGAGGATTTGCACAGGAAACAAGTGTTGAATCCTTCCTCATCCTCCGACACTTTGAAAATGTTACCATTGTGTTGGCATTCAAAGCAGATCGGCCACTGACCACCTCTGAGGATTCTGCACTGACCGCACTCTCAGTGTTTCTGCGATGTGCAAATAAACACAGAGGATTGAAATTCTACCGGAGTCTTTTAAAATTCGTTCTATCATCAAACAGGGGAAGGTGGACGCGAGCCCTGACGAAGGCAGAACTGCTTAGTAAGGAGAAAAGGGTGAAGAGATGCAGGCAACGAGCCCACGAGGGGAACGGAGAAATGGGTTTTCCTTCAGGTCCACAATCACATACAGGGGCCCCGACTCATTTCTATGGTAACCTGGAGGCCATTATCATACTTTACCTTTATTAAGAAAGGACTTAGTTTGACGGGGGGTGCGAAAGGGGGCGGGGGGTCATTGTGGTGGATTTTCTCTCTTTACAGCAGGAATGCGGAATGAGACAGCATGAATGAGTATGAAAGGGACTTTGCAATGGTGAAAGACGCTTACTGTATTAGAGCTTAGAAATGTGTTTCCTTTTTTAATACTGTATTATACAAAATCAACCTTGGATCACATCAAATTGAGTTTGAGCTCCAGGTTATAGGTCACAATAATGGTGGAAAAAGTTATGAATTATCTTTGTCCCATTTTTTACATCATAAAACGCTGACATTTGAATAGGGGTGTGTAGACTTTTTATACCCGCTGTATATACATGTCAAGACGGTCAAGCCAAGCAGGTTAAACACACAGTCAAGCATTACTATAAAAAAACAACTCATAAACAGAAAATGCTCTTGTCCAACTGTTACAATTAACTAATTCGCTCCCAAAAACGTATAAATATGTTCTATTTTAAATATTACCATGCTCCTTAAGACGTATTTATGCTTTTTTTTTTTTTTAAATGCTAGAGCATACAGAGGGCTTTGATGCAGCCTCTGAACTGAAGAAAATGCAATGGACATTATTACAAAAATGTCCAGGAGGTGGCAGCTGAGTATATGAGATCAACCAGGGCCGTGTTGCAAAAAAAGCTCTTTAACCCACTGTTTTAAACAGATTTACTTAGCTATATTCTAATGCTAACTGCTGCAAAATGTAAATAGAAATATACTTTTATTTCCTGATAAAAGAAGAGAATAATGTTTTATAGCAACAGAAGACAATATTCTGTGGGCCTTGCAAAATCAGTAAAAATCTAGTGAAACACCCAGGAGCGAAGGGGGTTGCTTCAGTGAAAATGGCTGGGAGTGAATGAGTAAAATGATTTTTGGCACTCACTTTATGATATATGTGGTCTGTCTCTATGATTCCATAACACTCATCCCATTACAGTATCACACCCTCAATTCGGCGATTGCTGACAAAAGCAGACTGCTTGGTTGTATAAACGTGTGGCTATTGGACAGACTGACACTTAAATTTCATGATTAAGAGGCCTGGCACAATACATTTGTCCGTATAGTATAAAAGAAGAGGTTGAATACCAGCGAAGATTGTCGGAACACATTTGTCATGGTTAGGCTTCAGTGGAAAGAGCTTGCGACTTTGCTCGGCAGCTTTTAGTCAATAAAAAGGGATTCGTACAGTTTGATTCAGATGTACTTGGACATATATTTTTATTAGTTTTATTTTCCACTTTTATGTTACCAAGAGTATGAAAACTTAGAATAAAATATTTTATTGTACATTTAGGACATATATAAAATTTGCTATTAATCGTGAGTTAGCTATTGAAAGTCACGCGATTGATTACAATGAAAATTTTTAAATCACCTGACACCCCTAATTTTATTACAACCTACTGCTAAATTGTGTGTACGTGTGTGCGTGAGCACACGCTGGGTTAGTGTGACAGTGCATTAGCAGCCAGAGTCCATTCGCTCCGTCCCCCAGAGAGACCAGCGCGGCCATATTAACATTCTTCTTAGAAAGGCCACAGGATCTCCTCTCAATGCTGTCTGACTCCAAACAAAAGTCGTGTGTGTGTGCGTGCGACACAGAGACAGGCTGGCGGTGTATGTAAGATGAGGAGGAAAAAACTGGGAGAGTGAAATGAGGGAAAGGGGCTACAGTATAGGAGGACCTGAGCTTCATTGTGTACTATAGATTCGTCCATGAGGTTCTATTACCACTATCAAAACAAAATGATGCTCATGCATATTTGTATATGACATATTTTGTATTCAATCTAATACAATTTTCCGCAATTGCTGATAAGGCTTTAAGGTTAAAAAAGTGTTATTAGGAATTCATGTGCAGCTGGCGTACTGTTTTTATTTTTGCTCTGTGCTCTTTCATGAATGTGCTGCGCTGCTTTTAAACAAGCAGTAATATGAGAGAGGGTCTTCGTTAAATTTGATTATACAGTAACCAGCGGTGCTGGTGCAAGCAAGTGTAGACAATTGACTTCCTATGCATAACTGCAACATCTGGTCTTCATTATTGAGAGGCTGAAATCCTTCGAACATTTCATGTGAAAACTGCACCTTGTCATGCAATCCCCCCGTAGAATCTACTCGCTATACTTTTTCACATGCGTGAGTATGACTGCAATAAAGATGATAGGCATTCAAATACAGAGGGAATAATGTATAATAATAATAATAATATCCTTATCATGATTAGCATTTGAATACAACCTAAGAACCATATATCTTTAATGTCCATGTGCTGTCAAAGTGATGTTTGGGTGCACCACATAAAGGTGATTAATTGCTGAATGCAAACTACGCATGTTGATTAAAGCAAAGGCAGCATTTGTCTAAAAAGAAAACTAGCGCGGACAAACGCCTGACGCCAGATTTCGAGGCGAGCGCTAACAAGATGGCGGCGGTCTGCAGCAAAAAAAGACTAGTGAGCTCGGTCCGGCGAGGGCAGACAAAAAAACAACAACAACAAAAAAAAACACTGTGAGCTGCTGATGGCACCCAGATGCCAAGTATCACAGTGATTTGGAGCGTGTCCATTCCACAGGGCGGGGTGGACCCAGTGGCGCCCCCCAGCCCCCTTCAACTAGAACATCCCTTTTCTCCGAACAATAGAATGGCTTGCCTCCCAGACAGAGCTGCAACACTGCAGTGATAAGGGAACAGGAAGGAGGGAAAGCGAGAGGAGGGGGTGCACGTAAGGTAGGAACACCTGCCTCCAGTTTTGCTGCAGCAGCCACAAGCTGGCGACACATGCGGTAGGAAAGGACGGAGCCATCTGAGGGCATCTCAGGACGCTGCCTTAACACGGGAGAGAGAGAGAGAGAGAGGATATAGCTGGAGGGAGGACAGAGCGCTAACACGAGCGCTAACACGAGCGCTAACACGAGCGCACTCGCTTGCATGTTGCACACTCAAATAACACATTTACTAATGTTGTCATGAATATTTACACGTTCCCTCGGCGCGAAATAGTAGTTGGCTTTCCATCCACCCATTGTTATTCGAATTTTCAAGAAATGCGAAAATAAAACCGAACGGAAACGCTAGAAATTGAAAAAAGGGCCCAAAATTCGCAAAAAAAGTTTTGACGCTTAGGGGGTGGATTTTGAAGCGTATCGAAAAAAGGAAAATGCAATGTCGGATGATAAAGTGAGGTATGTTTGTTTATTATTTGTTTCCGTAATTGCAAAGTAAAAATTTTTAGACAAATTCTGTCTTACAAAAAAAAATGGTGTGGCCTAGTGAGTGACGTAAGAAACTCTGATTAAAATAATTTAACAACTTCTAAATATTTTTATCATCCTTATTAGATTTAACCATAGTATAATAACATTATTTCATTTCATAATGCAACATCTATTTTTTTTCTGGTTGTTTGGAAGAAATCACCGCCACCCATAGGAAGGAATGCCACACCCGGTGCAGTTACCAAATATGGTCCCCTCCTCTGTAACCTACTGATTGCTGAGCCATTTGCAGTTGACAACATTATGAGCAAGGGGAGTTTGTTTACTTTTTGTTCCATTCAAGGTGACACTCCTCCGTGTAGAAGCAGGCGAAATATGATCACGCTATTTTTTTGCATGATTCTCATATAATGGAGATTTATACACTTAAAAAAAAAAGAAGAAGAAAGAAAGCAGTTTATATTTCGGTCAAGGTTTGTATATTTTCTGTCTGTGGTAGCACACGGCTATTTATACTGAACAATGACATTGACTTACTGCAGGTAGGAAAACCCAGTAAACATTGATTTAAAGCAGTGGTGTCAAGATCCGGTCCTCGAGGGCCTGAGTCCTGCATGTTTTAGACGTTTCCCATGTTCAACACAGCTGATTCATATTTAAGCTCATCAGCAAGCTCCCTGATAATTATCCTGATCATTGAACCAGGTGTGTTGGAGTAGAGAACCCTCCAAAACATGCAGGACTCAGTTCCTCGAGGACTGGATCTTGACCACGTGTTAATTATTTCTAACATAGGAATCTCAACAGTTGATTGACCCTAAAAAAGTTGGTGTAAGACTTTTTTTTTTTCATGTGTAAAAAAATGTTAATGTCTGAAAACGCTCAAGTGATGGTTGACATAAATGGCCACATAAAATCATTTGATGACCAGAAAACCTAAATAAATCTACTGCCAAATGTTATAGTAATTGCATTTTCACACTATGCTTGTGAACTGTCATTGTGTGATCACTTACCTGCTTGGGGTCAATCAGGATCAATGCTCCTTATGTCCGCATCCTCACAATCAACTGAAAAGAGGCTGTGGAATTAAAAGTCAAATAAGGTAAAGTGGTGTGAGACGGTTTGGCGTTACAGATCCATCAAAGCCATAATTGTGTCAACAAGCGTTCTTCAATGACCACCGTTAAAGAAGTAGAAAAGCTGCCCGAGCTACCTTCACTGCATGGTCATTGTTGCGTCCCGTCAATCCCCGCACCGCTGCTGCAGATCGCTGAAAGATTGCGACTTTACACAAAAGGAAAATACGCCTCCGTGAGAGGTGCTAATAGGGAAGCGGCAAACGAAGATACTGAGATCACAGACCGATTATAGAAACAGACATTTGCTCGCAGACGCATTTCAACACATGACAATAGTTTAAGGAGAACTGAGCACTGAAGGTGCCACGCAGGCTGGCTTGAGCCAAAGAAGTGAAATGTTGAAAATGCTGCTGATGCTCTTGTTACACCCTTTTATCGAAGTCATTTAGCGTCATTCGGTAATACTTGAAAATGTACTCTTCTGCGTATCCTTTTGTACACGCCAGAAGATGAGGACTGTCATGAGGTCAAACACATTTGTACTGAGCTTTAAGTTTCATGCTCTCCAAAGTACTTTGTGCTGCTCTCAAAATTAAGCACGGGGGAGTTATACAGCGTATTAATACATTTTAAAAAAAGTTCCATAATAACAAGTTCCTTTACTGTAAATAGAGTTTTTGCAGGGCCTGTTGTTGCACATTTCAGTATGTACAGTGCAATATTTGTACGTAGCCGCATTTGCCAGACCACCCCACCCTTTGTGGACATCCCTCCATTTTAGTCACGTGTCCTTCATACGACCACATTCCTCCATCCACCCCACACGCTGTGCTTGCCTCAGGGTCCAAACCCCTCCTGAACCCCAACGAAACCCCACTTCTTCCATTTGGCCCCCTTCCCATCTCGCACTGTGCTCAAATTAACATCCCCTGTCATCATCACGCCTCGCTTAATAAACGACGCCGTCCCCTTCTTTGTTGCGCTTTCCGCCATCTTAGTGCATTTATTTCCTTGCGTGTGTTTGACGATGGAGATGTGTGAGTGCCCCTCGCAGCTCCCAAGAACCCAACCCGTGCACATCACAGCAAAACGTCACAAGTTAGGGTCTCAGGGAATGAGAGAGGTACAGATTGCTCATGTCGGGCCCCGGGTTATGCAATTTGGCTGCGCGATCACCTGCGGGTTGACGACGGCGTTGACTGGAGCAGACAATGACATTTTCCTCTCTCTCTGGCTTTGTGCTCTGCTGCGCACCCTTTTGCCACTCGAGCTGAGTAAGTTTGGACCAACATAAGGCACAATACACGCTTTTACAGTACATGACATTTTAATGCGGACGCTACAAACCGAGGCAGGCGGTTTTGAAACTTACAGCAAATGACTGCAGTCGCCGCTGAACGGCCACGCACACCCAGACAGGCGTCGCTTATCACATGACATTCATGAGAACGGATCTGCAAAAGCGAAAGCTCGGCTCGAGTGGAGCGCGGGGAGGTAATTTGTGATAAAAACGTATGACGCCTGCAAGCATGCGAGCTCTCAGGTGACAAGGGCATCAGCAGCACGTTTAAAAATGACCACCAGGGTCTTCATCTTCTAACTGAGGAAGGACAGAACTCAAAGTATCGTCTCACACAGCCTGCACATGTGCCATTATGGAGCTCTCGCTTTCCCAAGACGAAAGCTTATCCATACTGCGTCCGAGGACGGATAACAGACAACTCACCCGGCTGACGGCTGTCTCGATGGCTGCCGCAGTCATCTCTCTGTGTCTCTCCCGTTCGAGCGGAGGAAGGAAGAGGATGTGCCCTGACAAAATGGAACCAAAGGCATCGAGATGAGCAAAGAAGGCGACAGACAGACAGACAGACCGGCAGACAGACAGACACTTTCGGACCGCTCGCCGTGGCTTTTGTTGAAATGGACGAGACTAGCACATGAAGCTGCTAGAGCAGATTGCTGCTGTCTCGCCGTCTGCTGCTCAGACATGCAGGACCGTACCATGTGCAGCCAGCGAGAGAGAGAGAGAGAGAGACAGAGGGAAATACGCAGGAAGGGTTAAATAAGATGAACGTGAAGTCAAGTTCAGGTTTTAAGAAGCTATTTATGTAAATGAACAAACTGTGCAAGCAAGATTACGTAGCAACAAGAACAATGTCAACTACAGGCAACTAAATCTACTTTTAGCATCATTATTAAACTCAAGAATCGCTATGTGATGCTTTGCGGTTGGCAGAGGCAAGCCGAAGGGAACAAAGAGTACATCGGCGAATCCGTGCAGCTATTGCAAATGCATGACAAGTCATGAATAAGAGCGAAGGACAAAATGAGGCGGCAAGGAGTCAAGAAATGCCAGTCTTTTGTATGCGTGCTACTAAGTTGACAGCCGAAGCAAATGCAGCCGGAAAGGCATATCCTCATACAAATAATCCACTAACATGCACGTGGCCACACTTCCTAGTGCCGTGCCTAGCGTTAAAAACAAACTGGATTCCTTGTCATAAAATACACACACACAAAAACAATAATGGAAAAAATGTGTCGAATGCCTGTTGCTATCTGTTGCTCCTCGCCTTTCCTCTACACATGACACCACCGCAGCCTTTCTATCCTTCACACTTTCCGATGTCGCCTAGTGCTTCCGTCTTATCACACCTCTGTAGTTTGTTCCCTTCTCCTACCTTCATAGATTACAAGCTCAGGTCCCCGGGGTTCGAGGAACTAGGGAGCCTCACCGTGCCTGCTACGTGCAGCATCGAAGCAGCCAAAGAAGAGGCAAAGAGAAATGAATAAGCTTTCATTTCCTCACAGCTGAAATCACTCAAGACTCAAAGGGCCTAATATATGCAGCAAAGGAGCGATAAAGAGAGGAAAAAGAGGGAGGGACAAAGAGAACGCGGGAACAAGAGCATGTAGAAATAGGAGACAAAAGAAAAACATGGAAGGATACGTTTGTCTTTCTTTTTTCACTTCAAATATAAAAAAACAAAAACAAAAATCAGAATCCTTCCCCGGTCGGCAAGTCCGGTATTTCTGTTCCTGTCTGTCGCTCCTTCTGTGTGTGTGAGAGTGAGTGCCTATTACAGCATGTGTGGAGAAAAAGGAGGGCGGGAACATGACGGGGAACTAAGGGAACACGACGGAGAGATGAAAGGAGGGAGCAAAGGAGAGAAAACGTGAAAATTCCAAGTGCGGCGGAGGGAATATAAAGCGGGAAGTTGGAGGTGACGGTTTTAAACTGTAGCAGTATTAAGTGCCGTAAATCAACGGCGAGGGCTGATGAGGCAGACGACATGGCAGGGGAGGAAGACTAACGGGGAGAAGAGGGGATCCTGCCGTCAGGGTTTCTCTGACGGACGACATTTACGACTGAGATCAGCGACAGCAGAAATATTACATGTGTGGTCCCACACATGAATAACATTTGTAACTACAAGCTTAAAATGACATCATAAGAGTGTGCATTTACATTAATATACAGTATTTAAAAATAACAGCTCTTTTTTCTTTTTTTTTTTATCTGTGGACATTCTGACACATTTTGACAAGCTATCCTTAGCACAGCTATTTATAGAATTATTAAAAACAGGGATGGGAAAGTACCAATATCAGGCCTTACATCAAGAAATCAGTACTCACGGCATTAGGAATTAAAAACTAGAAAAAAAGAAAAGAAAAAATATTGCATTAATTTCATGCAATTTTAAAATGGCTTTCTTTCAAATGATCTGTGGCTCTTTAGTTATTTTCTTCCCTGCTTCTCAATCACACAAGCGGCATAACGATGTGTAAGAAACTACAGTAGAGTCATGTTGACTGTAAGTGACTGCTCGTTGGCTGCACACTGCAAACAACTGCCCCGTACAGTGGGCCCCTGCTTCTTTCTGGCCCAAAGAACCCGACGACCCCCCACCCCACCCCACTCCTCCATTCATCCCTCCCCACCTTCATCGAACCCGGTGGCCTTGAGACAGAGAGTGAAGAGTTTAAGTGGAAACAGTCTTTCATCATCATAGCACTCCCCGGACTGCACATCTGCACACAGCAGCCCACCACTCTGACCAGTACACAGGGGGACTTGTTTTATTCTTTAGATTTGTTTAGATAAAAAAAAAAAACTTTTATGGGAACATAATATAGAATTTAGCTGAGTTTTGCTTTTTACCATGCCCATGAAAGTGCACCAGGAAGATTCACAGTATGTATTTACAATCCAGAATGTTAAACTGTTGGTTTGCTATAAGGGGGTCAAAATTAGTGTGTTAATTTTGAGTTTATTTAAAGTTCGTTTAATGACGATGATTTTTTATTTTTTTTTTTACGCGCTATTATTTGGAAAGCCTGTACTGGGGGAATTCCAGTCGCAACGCAGCAGCCAGACCATGTCAAAATTTAACAGTAATAAATTTGATAATAATGCATTTATTTGTTGTATTTTACAATTTTAAAAATGTGCAGAATTTCACAAGTCACTTCATGTTAAATATTAGATAGCACTTAATATGAAAAGAAAAAGATGCCCCCAACATCTTACAAGTGCAATTATGCCATCTAGTGGAAGAAAAATGATCTCAATACAAATCAATATCACACTCGTTTTTTTAAGGTACAGTACATCTTTTTAATTTTAGCTCAAACTTATGAATTATTATGAAACTGCTGTAAAAGATGCAGCCATATTTCTATTAATTTAACATTTCCACTTTTATGTTAACAAGAGCATGAAAACCTAGAAAAATATATTTTATTGCACATTTTATTGTACATTTAGAACAGAGTATAACATTTGTGATTAATCGTGAGTTAACTATTGAAGTCATGCAATTAATTACGTTTAAAAAAAAAAAATGAAATCGACTGACACCCCTAGTTTGCAAGACTGATTGTGTAAGGTAACTTAAAAAAGGTATTTAAAAAAATTAAGGTAACGTAACAAAGATAAAAAAAATTTTTTTTTAAATCTGAACGGTTGTAGCAGGAAGCAAGACGAGATTCGGGCTCTGTGGTTTCCTTGTTTTGATTCCGCGAGAAGTTATTACTGGCTCATTGGATCACAGCAGAGGAAATATCTCGTTTTGGTTAAGTGAAACTGACCATTGCATATAATTGGGCGCCAAGACACAGTTCTTCCCCTGCGGCTGTATTGGTGGTTCCCCTCAGTTGCATCTCTTTCATTAAAGCGGCCCACAGAACTTGCTGGCTGCATCATGTTGGTGCTGTGTGCCCAAATGCAACATTTTCTTCCGTGTTTAATTTCCTTAATTTCATTCTAGTCTTTACAATACGCACGCGTTGGGAAATTTTTTTACAGCTAAATACGATAATAAAATGAAATGCCTAATCTAAAAACGGTGATAAGAATCCCTGTGAAGAAAAGGTGGTTCCTCAGGGAAAGCTAGGAGGCTGTACAGTTATCTCCTGTGGTGTCACTCTGAACTATACAACCTACTACCTCACCCTGTGGAACACTCAAGTGAAGAGACGATTTGTTGCTGCTTTATGATCAAATACAAATGTAAACTTTACATCAACTACGAGCACTATTTCGCTACATTGACCTAGTAGCCTAATTTAACGGAATTGCTATGAATTACCGCACAAACTCTGGCAGACAGAGGATATCTGCCTTCCAATGATCCTGCTATCTCAACTTCCAAGGTCATTAAAGGTCGCTGTGGTTTCACCTTGACTTTGAGATTTGTACTGAAAATGAAATTCGCTTTATTTAAAGCGTGACATGATGTGCATTTTTAAAGACATTCGCTGGCCAGGTGTTGCTTCTGCCAAGGAGACACATACCTGTAGATACGAGCTTGTGCAGCCTGTCACCACAAGTTCGGATCTACGGGTTTGTGGCAGCTGGCGTTACCATTTCAGGAGCACATAAAGACACGAAGAACAATTCTTGAATCTGTCGACATTTTTTACAAATATTAGTCAGGTCACTCACTAGAGTCCATTGTAACGTTTCTATTTTTGTTCTCAGGCAGCAACGAAAACAATGCTGAGCTGTTGATATCCAAATGCAGAGAAGCTGATCTATTCATGCAGATGCGAATCAGATGTTGTTATATCAAATCAAGATGCACTAAACAGGCCAGAGCTCATGACTGTGATTCCGATCAAAATCCTGTTTCGACATTTATTATTCTGTACAAATATTGTTTGTAAGAAATGCAAAGCACTAATTATTAATCATGTGAAAATAGGGAATAAAATAAGCACGCCGAGGGCTGTTAAAATGACCTTGAACATTTAAAATGTTTTCAATATTTCATCGATATTACACAAAAAAAGACTGAAAAGTAAAAAATAAAAATAAAATAGCCGTGCAAAAAAAAAAAAAAAAAAGCACACATACTACAGCTAAATAACCCAATGCATATTCCTCATTGTATGTGTACTTGTATTTATATTGCCTTTACTACCTGGTATAAACTGTGAATAGAGCTGACCAAAATATGTGTGGACAGAAAAACACCCTCTGCGGCGCACACCAGACTGAGCCGGACAGACGCAAGTAATTGCAAATGGCCAACATACCAACGGGGCACAGGCTGGACACTGACGCTCAAACATCCTCTGGTGTCAAATGGACTCCGCTTTTGAGATCCAATGCAGGCCAGCGCTTCAGCATAAGTCAACAAGCCTGAGAGCAAACACAGATTGTCACAATTTGACATTAACACTATTAGAGCCGAAAAGTCTAGCATTCACAGAAAGAATACAGCTGCGACTAAAACTTTAGAGGACCTGGAATTCAAACAGTTAGATCACCTCAGGGAAAACTACAAGCATGAAAAACATTTCAGTAACAGCATAAAAATAAACGGCCAAATAACACACAAAAGTAAGAGGGGAACATCCACTCTTATCCTTGTTACGCCCTCCTGAACAGTTCTTCAGTCTCCATTTTCCGGGATACAAAATCCTCAAATTCTTAAAAAAAAAAAAAAAAAAAAAGGGTACGGCAAGAGAGAAATGGCAAAAGGTTGTAAGCAGTAAGATATGAATAAGGAGGAGTCGCAGAGCTGGCCACAGAGAAAGTGGAATTTGTGACTAGGCAAAGGGTGGTGGTTTTTTTTTGTTTGTTTTTTTTGTTTTTTTGGGTGCCTCATTTTGCATGGCTCTTTGGGATCCCAGCAGGATTCTTGGCTGCAGCTCCGTCTCTCCTTAGTGCAGCAAAAATGGGATATAGTCCTTTGTCTTTACGAACGAAAATACTAATAATGCTTAAATTTAAGAGATGGAACAGAAAGGGTGAAAGTACACGGCGTATAAACGCCAACGCAGCAGAAGCAACAAAACAAAATCGCATTCAAAATGAAAGGTGGAAAATGTTTTTTTCTTACTAACATTATCTCCCAAGTGCGAGCTGTAAAATGTGCCTCCTCTATTACTACTAAAGCAGCAAAAGCAGCAGCCAAAGCCTTTCCAAATCTACGCCACGTAGTGAGAAAAGAGAGAAGCAGACACTTTTTTCCTCTCTCCAAAATGGCTGAGGGCCGGGCGAAAAGCAGCTCTGAGCATATGAGAGCAAGAGCGGTGCTCCCCCGTCCCACATCGGGGAGGGCTGGGCAATTCGGCGAGCATCTCTCGCCGGTTTCCCTCGACTCTCTCAAAGTCTTTGTCCCATTCACGCCGGACCGAGGGGTGTACGGCTGGGTCGCCGGGCCATCGCGAATGGTACAATGGTGCTCGAGGAGGATTAATATTTGTCCTTCATAGCAACATCCTGGTACCTGGAGTCTCTTTGAAAGCTTATGTTTTATTGTTAAACGGCTTCTGAATGTCACACAGGAGGTGACTATTTAAGGAATAGTTAGATGAAGATATTAAGCACAACAATGATTGAGTTAGATTTTCTCGGATATTTATTAAAAATAAAAAAAAAAAGAGAAAAAAAAGCATTTGTTAAAATTGATGGTTGACATGAATTGACTCATTTTCAGAATGTCCAGCAGTGGATATGACATCAATACTCACGTCATCATCTCGCCATTAAAAGCACTTTAGTCAGCTGCACACGTACTCGTCTGTATTATCTCTTCGTTCATATTAGAATGCATAACATTTTCTTTGCCTTCTATGGACCACCTGGATTTGTGCATCACTCCAGTGCACATCTATCTGGCCAATCCACCCTCCATAATAAAAGGCTATATCAGGTTTTGAAACGTTAAGAACCGAAGAATTGCACAAGACATTAAGTCTCCCGCATGCTAGTTTAGCCACAGCATGACAATGGGCCGCTGTCTGCTCCGTGGTCACCACTTGAATCTAAATGAACAGATTTGACTTTCAGGATATTGCCAAAAAGTCTGTCACAGTGCCGACGCGGACAAGGGCCTCTCTCCAAAACAGAAGGTTGATGAGAACACAACCATTGACGTAGCCATAACCCCGATTCTTAAAGGCACTCTCAGAGCCTGGGAAAGAGGCGACAAGAATAACGGGTAAACAAAAGACCGCATTCTTTGGGCAATAACATCAGGGGGGGGAACAAAATAGAGTAAATGAAACTGCAGAAAGTTGCATAGTTTATTAATTCACGACTATTTGTACTTTGCCTTCATTGAAGGGTAAGTCAACCCCAATTTTTTTGGGGACAATATGTTCTATGCAGCCCCACTGGTCTAAATATGGTATTCTGGTTTATATTGTGTTTGTGCAATATGAGTTAAGCAGCAAAATCCAGCAGTTTTTATCAATATCATTAGGCGGCCATTTTGCCATTTGCTGTCGCTGTGAAGATCACATCAATGTTTTCTCAGGGCTCAGGCAACGGCCAATCACAGCTCACCTGTTTTCTGAAGCTGAGTCGTGATTGGTTGTTACCTGAGACCTGAGCAACTGTGATGTCATCTTCAGTCGACAGCAAGTGGCAAAATGTCCGCTCCCTCAGATGGATAAAAATGGCTGGATTTTTGCTTCATGACCCTCATTCCACAAATGTAATATTAATCAGAAAGTCATGTTTAGACTAGTGGGGTCACATATAACATATTATTGCCAAGAAAGGTTGAAGGTTGACTTCCCCTTGAACCACTATTGTGCGTAAGGTCTGCTACCACAGAGATTGAAAGTTCACAGTTCAACATCCCATTGGAAATCAATCACCACTTTTTCTCTCTGTGCTAACAACATTTCTGCTTTAATGTACATTGTTCCAAAAATATGCTTTTTCGGCTTTGGCTTGTGAAATTAAGATCAACACAGCAATAACAAACTGGGCAAAGAGTGAAGCTTTCGAAATGATCATGCACTGGGTGACATTAGCACAGAAAGCTTTTTAAAATAAATGCTGAAGCTACAACAATTGTTGCAAAAATTTGCTGAGCCTATTAATGAAGGGTCAGTTAGGGAAATGTAAAATTGTATCTGGATGTGGTAGTACCATAGTAGGCATTCCTACTAAGAGTCTACTGTTCACTGTAAAGCCTATAAACAGAGCAATGATGATTCAACCATGTCTTGTGAGTCACCATTTAATTCTGTGCCATTAAAATCTCAGGGCAAGCATAAATTGGGAATAAGAGTCGAGTCATTACCCTGTGAAGAAATCATAAAGTTTGTCCAAAAATGTGTCCTTGTCCTACATAGTTTTCTCCTAATTGCCTCTGGGATAATAGCATTTATTAAAAAATAAAAATCATAATACTTTTTGGAATACAGTAATTACCAGCAGGATTTAGCATCCCAGGGGGCAGGCGTAGTAGTGGCTGAGTCCAATTATTTGGATATATCAGTTAAAACATGAAATAACCGCCTACGGTCCAGCCTGTCATTGTGTGCTGCTGCCTGCACAATCGAGTGAAACTGGTAAAACCACTGAAACCACATCAAAAGCACTCATGCATTGGAAATTATTAGCTATGGGTAATAGCAATCAAAGATCTCCTGACAATGGGCCAATACTAGAATTGTACTGTACTTAACATATGTATATATTTTTAAATATGTGATGACGTAATGAGAAAACAGCATACATAGTGAAGGCATTTAAAGGGGAAGGTACTAGTTGTGGAAAATGTAAGCCATGTTCAAAGTTTTAGAAAAAGCTGTTTTTAGTTACCCTAAATTGAGTTTAGTATTGGTGAAATGCCAAACTGCATCAGAAAGCCAGAAATGTGTGGTCATAAATGACCACATTTATCCCCATGGGGCAATGCAGGCATCCTGCAATTGTTTATACCCTCATACAGTATGTGCAATAGTTTCCATTGACTACTTTTTTGAGTTTGACCACATATCCGTCGCTGGCCACACTTGGCTTCTAAATAATGTCAATTACTTTTAAAACAAAATTTCCAGCCGATTGATTTCCGATACAGTTATACGTGAACTAATTTGTTCCAGAGTCCAGTATATTAGTATTAACTGTATGTATGATTTAGGTATTTTTTTTAATTGTAGGAAGTTATGCAGTTTAATATGAATCTGTTCAAAATAAAACTCTTTAAATTAACTAACCATCAGAGACTTTTCACCTTCGAAGAGAATCAATTTATACTGGTTGTCATCCCTAATCTTCCATTTGTGTCAGCGGCAGCAAAAGCAAAAGTTGTTTTCTTGACATTGTAGCATTGCAGGTCGTAAAAATAGTTCCGTATGATCACAAATCCTACTAGAGAATCACATAAAAGTAGACTTCTGATTGGTGCAAAATTCTCTAATGATATTTCCTTGTAAATTAATAATAATAATAATAATCGTTCAATCTTGGCATTGAAAACTTACTTTCAGAACAGAGAAAGAGCATCGAATGTTGAGGTCTATCAAAAAGCACCGTTATAAAAACATGTGCATTTGATGATCCTAATAAAAAAAAGAATGGAAAAAAAGATTTCCTCACTCTTCACATGGATATGGAAAAAGTTGACAAATACTGCATTTTGTCTCCTATCGAATTCTCTAGTTTTCATAGTTGAGAAAATGAAGTCATCCATGGAGGAATGCAGTGACGGAACCAGATACCAGACACTGCAAGAAGACTAATTTAATATCTGCTTAACTAGCAAATCAATATCCATGCATTCCATACATGATGAGAGTTCTTGCAAAAACATTCTCACGCGTTGTTCAGTCCCCTTTGTTACATTTCCTACAGAAATACAGTTTTGGGGGTGTTTTCCGTGAACTTGACAGAGGACTCTGTTTGAGCAGTCTATGTGGGAGGCAAGTGGGTAAATTGCATTCTAATATCTAGTGAGGGAATGCATAAAGCCTGCATGGAGCTGGATAAAGTAGCGGTACACTATGAGAGCAGCGTTATTTATTACTGTAAGTTCTGGATCAAATATCTTGACGTGATGTTTCTTTCAACTTGAATATCTTTCCATGCTTTCATCTCGCCCATCTTTTTTTGCAGTTGCTTGTCCCATTCTGTTCCCTCCTCTCCCTTCCCCTCTCAAATATTCTGCTCACGCACAACTGCGGCAGCATTTCTCCAGTCCTCCCATTAATCCACACCACAGACATCTCGGTCCACTGTCTTGTCTCTCCAGGTCGGGGCCATTTCGACGGAGAGTGCTCACTGTTGGCAATACAACGAATAGTTCATATGCTAAGTCCGTCTAGATAATGCAAATTAGAAGATGGGGTTTATAGTCAAAAGTTGATCATTTAAGCAGTATGCAAACACTAACTGAGCTTGCACGGTTCAGTGATGCTCCACAAATTTGTCCTATTAGCTCAGGAAAAGAAAATCCCCCAAAAAAAATCAAGCATTCCTCTAGCTTTTTTCTAATGGGTCTGGTCAGCGTGTATACTGTACGGAATGTGGTCCGGCCGCCTTTGAGGCATTACTGGGCAGTTTTAGATGGAAAAGCTGCTTTTGTTGTCACTTTATGCTTAGCGAACGTGGTTGGTGAGGATTAAATAAAAATCCCTTCTTTCTTTCGTTCTTTGTTTTTATGTGCGAATGGAGACGGCTGTATCAAGGTTGACTTTTTGCTCTCAATGTTTATCAGCAACTAAATTCAATAGAATAAACGGTCAGTTCTTATAGTTCTTTGTTTTGTACATTCTTGCCTCAATACTGTATATTTCTTCTATAAATAATAATGATCACTTAAGGGCAAAGTACCGCAGATGCACTTTGTAATGATTGATTAGCAGTTTTATTCAGTCAAAAACACCAACTCAGAGTACAAGGCACCAAGAAAAACTCACACAATAAACTTGCTCTCAACTCCAAGTGTAGTAGTTCATAGCCCAACATGTGCCGTCACTTTCTCACACTCTATCTTTACCTATTAACACCCAGCAGGATTTCCGCATTAAACGTTCTTGCAGTTAGGTGGACTATAAACTCTCACTGTGAGAGGACCCATCTATAAAATACAAGGCACACAAATTTAGTTTAGACATTTTTACTTGACAATGTCAGTAAATCACAGACAATGTATAATCAGATTTCCAATTCCAATTTCCTATGTGGTGTTTTTAATGTTAGCTCGCTTCACAATATTAAAGTCGGCTGACTTGTACATGCACTTATTCAGCAAATCTTCTTTTTTTTTTTTAAAGGAATATTTTTAGATACAGGAAGTAACCAACTATTAGGCCATGATACTCAGGTAGAAGCCAAACGCGCAGAATTAAAGGTTAATTTACTGTACTTAGAATGGGTGGCACATGGGTGCCTCTTAAAGATGCCTTGAGAGGGGATTGAGAGACAAATAAGCACAATGACCTAGCAAAGGTAAGATGATAGGAAGAAAAGGATCTTTTACTTTACTGGCTTAGATCATTCACTTTAAGAAGGCAGCCAAATGATCAATATTAACGCATCATCAACTGAAGAAGCCCCTTGGGCAGAGGAAGCATGTCAACATAAACACAAAAAGCCATCTTGAAATGTGACTTACTCCAACTTTTGTTAACCAGACTCAGCAAAGTGCAGATAAACCGATTAACCCCAAAAATATTTCTAGGTAGTCAAATTAGATTTTGACTATCATCGATATCTTCATCATTTTTGCAATTTCTCCTCTGACAAAAACAACAGTGCTTAGACATTGCTCACAACGCCTTATCAGCCACCCTCCGCATTTAATATTTCTTTCAGCTTCCACTCCTGCTGCCATTTCAAACTCTTATTTCCCTGCCTTCCCTCCAACCAAAAACACCCCCCCCCACAACCCCCACCCCTCTCATTCATTCACTTAATTTTTAACTCTGCATTGGTAGACAGGCAAAGAGGGTAGCTCCATGGTTACCTGGCACCAGGCCATCTCATTACACTGCCAATTGATTCTGGCCTGCCGCCATGTCCGCTACCCCCCCCCCCCCCCCAACTGCCCCACACCACCCAACATCTCTGCATCCCAGACTGTCTGCAGCACAGGGGATTTCAACACACAGGAAGGGAAGAAGCAAAACCGCTTCACAAACATACAAAAAGCTCAGCTTACACTCATGTATGGCTAAATAGTACAACACCAACTGACAAAGAAAAAGTGTACTGAAAGCTTTGTTTGGAACACAGATAATGTTACAGATTGGATGCCATTCAGTGAAGATTTTAACTGTTCAACTGTTGCTCTAACACCAACGCCAAATCTTATAATGCATGGAAAGGCATAAAAGTATTCAGCAATGCACATTCCAAAGAATAAATCATATTAAGTTCAATAACTAAACTAGATTTGAAAAAAAAATATGGTTAGACTGGGAACAAAAGATCAAAATTGCAACAAGTATTTACAGGTTTTTACATCTGGATCAGATACACGAATTAGAAAGAAAGCACCTTTTGTTTGAATCCACCAATTTTTCATGTAACACTTTTCGAACATGTGATGCAATCCAAACCTATTACGTGAATTAATCAATAACATTCCATACCAGATTTTTTGTCAATTTGTTTAGGAAGACTTTATTTATACTTGCTAGAGGTGTAACCGCCATTAAAACCAAAACGCTGCCTATGATTGAAAAGCAATCAATCATGAAGCGAAGAGTCGATGGAAAACCAAATCAGAGCCATTGCGCAAACTTTACCGACAAAACCATTTGGGAATGTCCTGAAAATGAAAGAAACGACTGTTGTACTAAGTGACGGACGTGAAACGGGCCAACCGAGGAAAACAACAGCACTTGATGACAGAAACATTGTGAGAGTTGTAAAGAAGTGTGTACCTTCAAATAACCTTTAGTGACATTAGCAACAGAATCCGTGTGCAGGAGTGAGGGCTGTTCACAGAAGAAGAAAAAATACGGGGGGGCTACACCAGAAGATGCAAATCTATTTATAAATATTTCTGTCTTCTATGTTGTGTTTTCTTTGTTTTCATCTTTTGACGTCAAAGCAAAAAGTTCTTCGGTGAGTTTGGTCTTAAGCAAAACTAAACGAGGTAAGTCTGAAAAATGATGCGAGGTGTATTTTAAGAAATGCTCCCCATTGCCAAAACTAAAATATAAAATCAGGGACTGTCCGTTCTGGCTTCAGATCCGTGTTATCTGTGGCAGGGTTCACATAAGCCATTCTGGCGATTTCTCAATACCTCGTTAAGGTGTCCTTTACAACAAATTACTACACATTGTGAGCTCTCTCACACAAAAAAATCCCCAGGTAACTTGACATGTCATTCCTTGTAAGGCAAATACGATGCAAGTCCTTCGTTTTGGTTCAGATTCATATTTCCATAAATTATACTGAGACAAGCTTCATAGCAGTTTTAGACCAAACAGAACCCTTATATGGCGCTCCTAATGTCTCCACTTTCTGCTACAAATAATCTTCTACAACTTGGAGCCAAAGTCTCACTCAGATGTCCGGATCAATGTCTAATGAGTCATGTCGCCCATAGAGACTGAGGCAGTAAGTGCAGGGCAGCTTCACTACTCTTACAGAGCATCTGTCTAGGTGACTCACAGTGGTACAGTAGCTGCCTGCTCCTTCTGCCACAGCTGACAGATGCTGAGGTCATGGCCTCTAGTTCACAGGGGATTTGAGAGGATCAGGAGTCAAAGAGAATATAAAGCCATACGACAAGAATGTCGACTGGGTTTTCAATATCGTCTCCATCTCTTCATATTTCAATGAGAATTGACAGGCTAGGATAGCTCTGAAAGCTTTGGACGTACGTGGAAAGACATCATCTTGAAGATCGGCATCGGCTTGTTACAGTTGACTTACCGGCTCGTCAGCTAAGGAATTTGAACCACAGAATATGGAGAATAAGCATTTGTGATAGTTGTCGAATTTACGTATGATTTAAAAAAAAAAACTAAAGCAAAACAAATTAATCGCACCACCATTAGCATGATCAAATTCAGAATTAGTTTTATTCTTCAGAGAGCACTTAATTGGAACTATTTGTAGAACAAAAAAAATACAAATAAAAAGCATAACTTAAGCATATCAACTAAATAAAGACCCCGCACAAGGTAATTCATGAATAAAAACTGCCTAAAAAAAGTTTAAAAAAGAAAGAAAAGAAATCACAATCAGAAATTTGAACAGTGTAAATCGAAAGTGTCATGTGGGAGTTGTTCCACGGCAAAAGTGTGGAGAATAAAAATCACAATAACGTATGTGGGAATGCTCCAAATAAATTAAAATGAGATAAATGACAAATAATAACAATGTGTGTGTTTCATTTTAAGAATGGATAGATAGATATCATTTTACAAGGTGAATACACATTTACTCCCCATCACCAATGATGTGTTCTTATCCCAAAATAAGGCATACTGAAGCTATTTAAATCTATTTTCTCACATTATGTTCAATGGCTATTTAACATCAGTTTTGTTGTCCCTATACTGTACGTTGACCTCTATACACACAAGCAGTTATGCTTATTTTCTAAACGATGCTTCCCAAAAACCTCAATGACCTAAAAACGGCAATAAGACATTTCCAAAAGCGAATCTGTGACTCCCCATCCTCGGGCCCCTTTCCTGTACATGTGCATGGGTTGTTTAAGGACACGGTGAACCAGGCTACCCAATCGAGGGAAGGGGCCAGGCAGGGGGAGCAAAGACGGGATGGCCAAGTGGAAGAATTTTCATGGAATCCAAAGCGCTAAAGCTGTAATGCGAGGGAGTGAGGGAGTGAGGGAGGGGGAGCTCTGGAAGAAAGAAAGTGGATTGGCTGATCTAAACAAGAGTGGGAGGAGCTTGTTGCCCGGGAGGAGAGAGCCATAGGTTTGTATGTGTAGTTGGCGGACCACTGTGACAAAAATACAAGGTTAAAGATGAGAGGTGGTTTCTTTTTCTAGATGACAAAATAGACGATAGAAATACATCCAATCACACCTTCACTCTCAGGGGATGAGAACTGCCACAAGGACACTCTCCTGTTGCCCCCCTCCTACTCTACACCGCCCGCCCCATCCCTTGTTACCTTGTCTCCCCCCCTCTCCAACATGCCTCTCCTGTTGCTCCCCTTTCTGTGTGAGTGTGTCTGGGTCCTGCAGGAGAGGCTTTGTCTGTGAACACTGGAGTCCAGACCAGCTCGCAGGGGCCAGATCCATGAATACCCACACTGTTAGAGCCGCTCTTTCACTTCACACCACTTTCTCTACTGGAATGCCTGGGCAGTGAGGTAAGAAACACACACACATGCACACACTAGACACAAACTGAGTGAGTCATGCAGTGATGAAAAGCCAGTGTTTTGTGTGTGAACCCTCTCACCCTGGACTCACATCCTGAGATCCTTTCTCCTCCATCAGTCCCTGCCAAGTTCTCCCTCTAATTAAAGACTATTTGGTCCAATAGCAGTGGGCCAGTCTCCCCCCCCAGACCATGCCTCATATCCAGTGCATAGAGGTCCCAATAAGAGTAGAGCCTCCACGGAATGTGAGTGACTGAGGTGATTAACAACTTCTCAGGGTTTCTAATTCCTCTGTTAATGGTCTACTTAGCGTCAAGATCCATGTTAACTGAAAGAAGACAGTCAACCAATCCCATCCACACAAAAAAAAAAGAAGTTTGTTTGTTTTGTGATAAAAAAAATTTGGACACACTTAGCGGATTCATGTGATGGGAGTGACATTAACGATGCACCTGCATCTCTGAGGTTGGCTTTTTTTCCCCTCGTCATGATAATGGAGAAAAGAAAAACACGCATTGAACTGGATATCTTTCGATCTGAATGAGACCTGTTCTAAACGTGGAATAAAACTACATCTCAATCACATACAGGCAGGGATGAGCAATTTACATGATGGAGGGGGTCATCATTTGTCATCAGCGCTACTAGAGGGCCATACAGGACAATGCACTTTCTAATCTAAAAAAAAATGTGTCAATAGCTTAATATATTTCATTCTCAAAGCATGACAAATGGTATGAACAATGAAAAAAAATAACTATTTACTTTTTTGTCTTTTTTGGCTCTCTTGCATAAAAAAAAACATTCAAGGTTGGCACAAAACTGCTGAACAGCAAACCAACGTTGACTGCAATCATTTTGTATATTTTTTCACATATATCAAGTCACTCAATATGTTTGTTATTCCATTATTCATTCCAAATCTGCAAAACAATTATTAGGTCTAC
The DNA here is from genome assembly GCF_051991255.1 of Vanacampus margaritifer. Lineage (NCBI taxonomy): Eukaryota > Metazoa > Chordata > Actinopteri > Syngnathiformes > Syngnathidae > Vanacampus > Vanacampus margaritifer. The sequence goes on along the minus strand of NC_135447.1, from coordinate 8,874,424 downwards.
TCACGTTTTAGTATAGCACAGTATAGGGCCCAGTGGAAATGCAACTAGGTGCCGTCTGCCATCTAGTGGCGAATGGTGGTATGACAACTTAAAACTATAAAGTGGAGCCCCACTATTCGCAGTTGATCGGGACCAGGATGGCCTGATAATGCAAAAAAATCTGTATTTAAAGCCAAAAAGACCCCCTAGTTCCAAAATCCCTTCTGCGCCAGGTCATCAACAGGCAATTCAATGGAATGTTTTGAAAGCAGGGAAGCACCTGTACCTCCATCTCCAGAATATTAACGTTTCATTACACAAAAAGCCATGAAAAACTTCATAATTTGTTTACAGACACGCTCTCTAACCTTTCTCTGTGAATAATGGTGGTTCGAGTTTAAGTAGTAGACTGCATTCTCTCTTTGGATTGGAAAAGAAACATCAAGGTTGGAAAGTCTCCCTTCATAAACCTGCGGGTGATGTAATAGACACTGGGCCTTTGTAGCATCGAGTCTGTGGTCACTCATTTCAATCTCAACAAGCTACTCCATTTTGGACCTCGCTTTCGAGAAGTTGCGTCACCTAGACATTTTCGTAAACAACTTATGAATTACTCCAGTTTGGAAAAGAGCAACTATTACACAAACATTAGCAGACTGTTACTGTTGTCTGCTGCTGAGGCGGATTAAGCCAGCCAACGATCTGTGTCTATGAGATGCCACTAATTAGAATGAAAGAATGAGACCCAGAATGAGAGCAGAGCAACAAACAAGTGCCAATTAACTTTTTCAACTTGCCCTTCTCGAGCAATAATTGTTCAATGACCGCAAGTTAAACTCAAGTAAGAATGGTGGCACCAGCATTAGACAATAAGTAGAACCATTATTCATAGGTCTTTAAAGGTTAAGTACTGGTTATTGGTATTTAGGAATAAGCATGATATGTAGCAGGAGTCGCGACGTGATCATGTAAGTTTGGTGTATGAAAAGACAGCTTGTACTTATAGCTTCTGTCAGTTCCAAAAGTAATCCTTTGTATTTAGAAGAAATGTTGAATGGAAGTGTCACTGATGTTCATCCATCTCAACATTAGGTTGCATATCGCATACATATGTATAAAAAAATTAAATAAGTCGCATTAAGATTGCACTTCCACATGTTATCTACTTGTCTCCATTTTTATTTTGCTGCAGGTACTGGAAGAAAAATATTTGTTGATATAAAAAAAAAAGCTGTTCATAGTTGTCGAAAATGATGTGTGTATTTTCTAAAGGCCATCTGAATAATACATTTAAAGCTATATAATACACTATGCAAATAACTGTAAACGCTCCGAGTGGACAGGCTTTATTTTGATACTGTAAAAGGTTCCATTTATGACTCGTCTCGCTTTTTCTAAGGAAGGGCATAGAACTCCCATCTATCAAAGACTTACCTTACACAGGTTTAAAAAAAGAGAATTATATATATTACTTCTCTTTAAAAGGTTAGTAGTAAATGTACTGTATATGAATCAAAGCTGCCTCTTTCCTCCAGTTTTTAGCAATGGTTAGACACATTTCTTTAGTTTGTATGTACTGTTTGAGAAATCATTAAAAAAAAAAAAAAAACGGTGATAAGCCATTATGAAAAAGAATAAATAATAATAATAATAAAAAATACAACATCAGTGTCAAGTTGAATTGCATATTCCTGACCAGCAATTCTGTTATTTTGTCATTTCCAGAATGTTTGTGAGTTCCATTCTAGTTGTTTTTTTTAGCAGTGGCGTGTTGTACAACAGGGTTGCTTAGAACATGACAAAACATAAACATTATTGAAAGGTTTTATATGGCATTGTCCTTGCGTCAATAGGCATAAACTTTGTTGTGGACATTCAACACTATTTGCTGTTTGGGGAATTGAGTCTTAGGACACTCCTGGGAAACAAAACATGCCTCATGTCATGCCCATGTCAGTTTGCGTGACATCATTACTAGCGTACGCAAACTCAAGCAAAGGTACAACTACAACTCTTAACTCCCAAGGACTCTCATATAAAAGAGAAGAAAAACAACACTGCGGGAATAGCAGCAGCCTTCTAGCTGATGCCCACGCAAGACAAGAGTGTTATTTTTCGTCTGTAAAACGACATGACATCCACTGATATGTGAGGGAGGTAGGATAGCTCCACTGCATAGCAGAAAAGCCCTCCAATTTCAAAATGACATTTCCGAAGTACAAGCATTACTTTTCATGGTGTGATCCACAGATGCTTAATATGCCAGCTATAGTTTTCGCACATACGAGCTGCCGCGACTCTCAAAATGTTTTTAAGTACAGAATAATGATCTCACTGGACATATTCTTACTGTAAGCTGTTTATTTTCAACTCTGCTCTTTTTCTTTTTTTCTTTTTCTTTTACAACTGCTGCTGCTTTTGCTGCAGTGCGCTGTGATTGGCTGAATACATGAATCAAGTCACTTGAGTGCTGTCAGGATACGAAGTACTATTGGCTGGTGCTCCGCCTCCAATCCGCCCCCTGCCAACTCCCCACATCTACCAGGCTTCGGTGGAGATGAGCAGGCATGCAGATGAGTGCATCAGGTGGGGCTGCTTTCCTAAGCCGAGGAGGAGGGGGAGGAGGGGGAAGAGGAGGAGGGGCACCCAGGGCCACCCAAGTTATTGTATCCTCAGTTTGAGGACAGTGGAGCAAATTTATTAGCTTTTTAATCCCCATGCCGTATTTTCACTCACAGAGGGGCCCGAGAAAGGATGGCTGGAGAGTCCAACCACCTGTGTTTCCAGTGTGCAAACCAGAAGCTACACCACTAAACTAGGTCAAATGGAGATAAAAGAAAATATGTGGTAAAGTATGGATTGGGTTTTTTAAAATGATGCTCATTTTAGTGTAGAGAATGTTATGCTCTGATATTCAGATGATCGCTCCATGCCAGTACTACAGATACTGTCAGAGACAAATTTTTTAGAATCAAAAGCAAAATCCGGGCCTCATCCAAGTCCAAAACTCTTAATTCAGCACTCGCAGGCTAGACACTCACTCATTCCAAGCTCGCTTCGGAGCTCGTAGCATGCAAAGCTCAGCAGTATTAGCCAAGCTTGCCAGCATCGCACATAGACCTCACAATGACACCGTGATAAAAATATGTGGGTCAGGTCAGTGCTGTGAGCGACGACAAGTGATCTGCTGTCATACGCTCGGGATAAAAATAACACTACATAGACAAAACAAATTCTACAGACTTGTGCTTGATACAGTGAAGCGGAGCAACCAAATCGGACAAACGTTAAATGACGGTGGTGTCAAAATAAGAGTGAAGTCTTATCCAAAGGGCTCTATTGGGATGATTTCCACCTACAGGACAGGCCAAGAAGTGATGCTTAGTCTGAACTTACCAATGAGAACATGGCTGCTGCTGTTGATCCCACTACAGAGGTTTAAACAGTCACCTATGCAGAAAAAAGAAAAATATATAACATAACTATCCAGTAAAATGAAAAAGATATTGTTTAACAATGTCAACAAACAGCGGCTAAAAACTGTAATGTAAGGAATGTATTGACCGGGGCAGTTCATTCTCTTGCACTGATATGGAGATTTTTAATCAGTGTGTCGGTTTAGCAGATTGAGGTCAACATTTGCCTCCGAGTGTTACATAACCTGCTATATGGATGGCCCTGTATAACAGTATTACATCTGAGACTGCAGTTCAGCCAGAAGTCACGGTGCTGAAAGGCAGGCCGATGCAGACGTCTGCACTGCTTTATGGCATGCCACAGGGTTTTCTTATAGACCAATTATGATTCACCCTTTAAACATCACTTGCACTAAAAAACACTTTAATTTCCTCATTTTATTTAAATGTGACAAATTATCAGACATGCAGCCAGTTAGACAGATGGATGGAATAATAAGATAGGACAATAGATGGGTTTTCTGATTATCTTAGTCCATATTGGATTAAAATTTCGATTCATTGATTTGTGTTTGGCGCTTTTTTAATCGTCCTTGCTCTGAAGGGTGTGATGTCTGTTGCTATGGCACCAGACGGCTCTTCATTTCCTCAGACAACAACTAACTGTGATTGTTGTCTGTATATTTGCAAGTGTGTGCAATTGTTCACTAGAGCGATGAAGACACGTGTAAGGCCCACTGAGGTTAGTTTGATGAGGTGCAGAAAAGCGATTATGATCAGAACCTACGTCTGAATTACTGGGAATTAGATGATATCTATTTGGTATCATATCATCAACGAGGGTATTGGGCGCATTGTTTGAAAAAGACGCTTCATTCGTTCATGTCAGAAAGAAGGCATGGATTTCATAGAAACAGATCGCTCTATGATACTGGTTTAGTTTTGTTTGTTTTTTTTAAACTGTGTCTTGGTGCCTAGTCGCATCAGAATGAGTCTGCAAGGACTCACAAACCCGACGTTGCTGCATTCATCCCTTTTGACCTGTTCCTCCGCCATCTAAACTCCAGCAGAGGGCAGTGTCTGGTTTTTTTTCCAGACACTGTAAAGTCATAAGTTTGTTCAAAAAAAAATCTATGTAGGCTACTGTATATAAAAAACACCTTATAAAGTATTGTATACAAAAATGTCACTAAGATGTAAAGACAAAAATCACAACTCCCCCCCCCCAAAAAAAAAAACCTCACCTTGAAAAACAGATTACCCCAGATGTGCTTTTATACATTTTATGTAAAACACAATGGTCCAAACCATGCACACAAAACACTTATCCATAAATCACATTCCAAAGTGCAGCCCGTCACCAGTGAAAATAAAGCAACAGGACATGGACTTTTCTGATGAATGTACATTAGCAGCAGTGAGAATGTCAATTCACGGAACACACAGATGATAAAGTTCTCACCTTTGTTTCATTGCGAAACGTGATATTTCCCATTCATGCTGAATTTAAGGAGATCAAATGATAAGGAAAACTTTTGACTTACATGTGAATCTATTGCAATACAGTAGTCCTATTATTCTCTACCTCGTAAGATGAGATGTAGCAGAGAGAAATGTGATATGACAAATGTCGAAATCCTTCATAAATTCTATAGAATGTAGCTACATGTAGACACTGCTGAAACAAAGTTGCTGCTCTGACAGCTGGGCGGGAAAAGAAAGGCAGCACTTTAGCACTTGTCCATATGTGTACGTGTTTAAGTACCGTACTGTACATGTGTGTGTATGTGAAGCTGCCGGTGTTGGGTGAAAGAGGTAAGTTCTTCTTTTTTTCTTTTTTTTTTTTCCACCCTGAGGGGCCTCAAGCTGGGGCAGAGTAGGGTGGAGCTTCAGCGAGAAGCGGCATGGGGCGGGCTGTTTCGACTGAACTCGGTGCACTATAAGAGCACTCGGGGAGCGAGGTCACAGAGTCCAGCATTCCTCTGGAGCGCTGTCTGTTTACACGACTGCTGCTGAGCCTGGGGGAGGTGGCAGCAGCGCATAGCTACTCGGTCAGATAGCAGCTCAGTCACTTATGTTCATCGACCGTGGAGAGAAAGATCCTATCAGTTGTTCCAAGTTTCATATACAATCACTTGCATCATTTGTATTTTTTGGGTGTGCGATATGCGACCCTGCATTGTCTGTTTCAGTGTTTTACTTTGAAGTCAAGGTCTGCCGAGAGCAAGCCAAAGGACGGGGAAAATATATCGGCGCAAAAGCGAATCAATCTGACCTACACAAAAGGTTGTCAGGTTAGTTGTGCGCAGCCTATTTTGGCAGCCATTTGACTAGCGCCTCTGTGCTGCTGCTTTCAGAGCTGAGAAGCCAGATGGCCGGCTCTTGGGGAGCACAACAGAGATGGGGAGTGACACCCAAGCCCTGGAGAAACAGTGCTCTGACTGTACTGTGGAACGGGGAGTGGGGGTATGAGTGTCAAAGGCGCCATTGTTACACATACCAGCGTGGTTTCACGTGCAGCGCATGATTCTCACTGCAGGTCTGAAGTAAAGCCCGGCCTGACCTTAACTGTCCGTAGGATGTGGCTGTGGCCTCCTGTGCAGGTTAAAGTGTAACCATGTCCGTGTTTTCTCAGGAAAGTGTGTTTATCTAGAGGACCAACGTGGGGGCCCTTTTGTTTAACTAAGTAGCGAGGCTCGCCCTAAAAGTAAAGCTCTGTGAAATGCACAGGAACCAGGTGGCCGGCTTCTATTGCATTGACGACAAGTTAGGAACAATATGGTTGAGCATATGTTTGCTCAAATATTTGTTTGCAGTACTGTAATGGTGATACATACAATACATATCACATGTCAACTCTAGAGTTTCAGTGAAGCATTGAGCTAACAATGAGGCTGGAACATACTTCCTTACTTTCTGCTGCTAAACATTACCAAGTTTAAGTTTGAATTTACAGTAGGAGGACCTCAAGGGTCAATTATAAGTCCTCTGTGCTTTAAAAAATTAAACAGTAAAAACATTACAGTAACTTGACTATTCCAATGATTAACTTATTTCGATGTCAGGTGATTAATTTCAAAGGTGTATTAAAACATCTGTAGTTTTAAGCAACAGTCACCATAATTTTCACGGTTTGATATTTGCACAAATTACAAATTGATGCAAATTTTTTCAAGTTCATTTTCATCTGAAAAACTGTAAATGACTTCATTAGTTGTACAGTAACTTGTAAAAAAAAAAACAGGTAAACTTTATTGTGACAGTTTTTTTACATCTGCTTGGTGAGTGGGCGATATAGTTTTTTTTTAATTTTTGAGATAATTATCTATCCATCCATTTTCATACCACCATATGCTGCAGCCTGTCCCAGCTGCCTTTGGGGGGGAAAGCAGACTTCACACCCTGGAATGGTGGTAAAAATAATAATAATAATAATATGGCTACTGCTGCTAAAGATACAAGGTTGCATTTTTCGCTTTCAGCTGATTTCAACATATTCACAAAATGTCAGAGTTGGGTGTTGGCTGCTGTTAAACAAAATCCCAAAAGCTTTACGCTTTCACAGGTAAACAATAATGCACAAAAACCCCGCAGCAATGACAAGTTTCCTATTTCACGACTTCACTAATATGGAATGTGTACAGAAGCCTATATGCGCAAATGAACTAACCACGAGTGCCATCATACAGACCACAGTTTGTAAAACTTTGACCTTGAGTAGCCTTGGATTATCAATGGAAAAAAACAAAAAAAAATGCAGGCTCAGAAATCCACAAAAACACATAATTTTATTCTCTTTCTCATTGCCCAACACCACACAGGACATGTCGACCCACACATGATTTACATATACAGTATCTGTCTGTCACAGAAAATGAACACAAAAGTTACAGTTGCAATTAAATTGGAAAGTGGGAAGACATTGGAGAACTTTATGTCTTTCCCCCTTTTAAGAGGTAGTTAAAATTATAGCTGACATACTGTATATTGGCAGCAAATACAGTCATAGAAATAAATATCACACGATCACTGCATTGTTTTGTTTTGTTTTTCAAATTCTTGTTCAATAGCAGTATCTCGAGTTTCTGTCCCTTTCACGGATGGACAGGTTGGACGGACGGACAGACCCACTGGAAAAGCCGTTGATCCCATCATCCCAACCTTTCAAACAGTGCGGTTGCGGTAGGTTCAAAGATGGTACTTTTTAATTAGCTTTTTGCTATTTTCGCGTTGTCAATACTGGAGAAACATTTCTCATTGTTCTATCCTGTGATCTTAAGTAAAGCTTCATTTTTCAAATCTAATTTCAGATGGATTAAACAGATTCTATTAAATACCATTAAGATGTTTCAGAAAGAGATCAGCAGATGGTCAATTCCTTACTGCATGTGACATCCTGAGTCTTTCTCGCAGGTCAATCATACCATCTGGGGGTCAAGGATGGCGTATATATATAAAAAAGGGAGGTTGGTTTATAAACCACAGGATAGACCTGCATAAACCACTATTGCCTCATTCAGTTCAGTTAAATGTGTCACCACAGGACAGAAATGCAAACATCTGGCTAAGAGGGTGTACGTAATTCAAGATGCTGTCTCAGTATGAGGCATATTCTGGTTCCGCTCTCGGTTAAACCAACGCAACTACAGTACTATAATTAGAGGGCCCGACCCTGAGAGGAGCTATTAAGCAAAGCAAAAAATATTAGCAGTGTTGCAACAACAGGACTATGAATAGGGAAGGTAGGCATGTTATTGCTTAAGAAACAAGGACAAAGACCAGAAATAAAAATACAAACATACATGAAAAGACACATCGACAAAAACATATTAAGTGATTTTCCATGCTGACGTTCTGATTGTGCTCAAGTTCGAGTGGAGTTCAAGTTGGGATGTAAGAGAACTAATCTTTGCTTCTTACCACATGTTTATGTATCTGCAAGATTCCACATGCTGTCAGATCGAGAGGGAAGAGCAAAATGGCTACAGGAAAGGAAAATTGGAAAGAGTTGGGGTGGGGGGGAGGCAGGGACTGACGTATAATAAGATCTCAAGTAGATAAAGATAGAACAAAGAAGAAGAGAAGAGGTCAAAGAGACAGGGAGGGAAGAGAAAAAGAGGAACATGCTTATTGTACAGCTGATGGCAAGTGTGAGGTCTGGCAAATGTAGCATTGGGGTTGTTGGTTTGCGGCTTTTTCTTTTACAAGATGTCTAAATTCAACTTGTTGATACTGTCCAGTACAATAACAAAAATATATGCAATGTTCCTATTGAAGTTACTTAGTTTATAAGAGAACACTTCCGTCTCAGTACTAGTACTAGGTCAGAGGTTGATCTCCAATTGTAATGACTTGTTGAAAACAGATAGCACAGGAGTCATGGCTGCCCTTTATTTTGTTTTGAACAAGCACACTCTCGCTTTCACCTTTAAACAAGCTGAAAAAAGCTGCTGCTGACCTCAACTTGTCCGAGGCACCTGCTGTTGCGATCGCAAAAGATGGATGGACTTCAGTGTTCTCAAGAGATACTCAACAGACCACGGCCTGATTCACCAGTAAAGTGGATATAAAAAGTATACACACCCCTCTTCAGATGCAAGGTTTTGCTGATATGAAAATAAGAGAAATTCATTCAAAATTGTTCCCACCGCTAATGTGACTCAAAGTATAAACTGTGACACTCAATTAAAAAAGTTGCACAAGTGTGCGCACCCTCTTATAACTAGGGATGCATGCGGCTGTGTTAACGAATTAAAGGGACATTCAGTGATCCCTACCGCCATCTAGTGGTGAACTAATAATTCATTAATTTAAAAAAATGTTTATGTCAATAGTAATGTATGCAAAAAATATATATATATATATAAATATATATAAAATCGGAAATCTATTAATCACTAATTATATTGCACGGCTGTAGTCTCACCTTATTAGAGCTGCCATGTTTTGCCGCCATCTTCCTGCTACGGATGCCCAAAGGACAACTTTGCGGATGTAGTTAGCCCGGGTAATATTGCATCTAGTGTCGGACCCAATGGGTCGACCGCAGCTTACCTTCCACAGCTGGGGCTGCAGGTGGTCATCACAAACCCTTGTGATCCGGTCCTGTCACTTTCTGCTTTGCTCTCGCAAACTTTTACTAGCTTTTTTTTTTCTAGCTCGACACGTTAGCCACTCTTGTTAGCCGCTTCAGCCTATGGCTCCGACAAACTCCAGCTAGCCGCTCTTGTTAGCTGCTCCGGCTAATTCCGGCTCGCTCGGTCAAGCTTCACAATGGCTGCCAAGTCGCCGTCGCTCGCTGAGATGCTCGTTTGCTCTCGCGAAATAATAATTGGTGGTAGGCTTGAGAAATGTGGTCTCTCTGAGCCGCCGTAGTGTGCGTGCTCCTGCGTGCTTCTAAATGCTATCATTTGACCACTAGATGGCGCTAGGGATCACTGAATGTCCCTTTAAAACTAAAATGGGAATCAGCGCACCATTAAAAGCACCCATTAAGTACCCATTAAAAGGGCTTATGGTTAACCCCAAACAAATTTCAGATGTTCTAGTAGGCTTTACCTGACATTTGTTTCTTTCTGACAAAAGACTGAAGATTTTGTGCTACTACTCCCTGCTCGTTTCAGTTTAAGAAAACAGTTCAACATGATGATGTCATTGAATGGAACAATCATTGCCAACACCCTCTCAAATTTCCACTCCCTCTTTTTATTTCTTCACTCTTTGTATTGTGGTAATGTAGCCACGGCGGCCAGTTATTCCTTGACAATTGTGACATGTTTTTTTGTGGTTCAAAGAAAAAGAATAATACAGTGTGGGATATGTTATGGAAAATATTTGTTCCCATCTCCTGCAACGAGTTAGGAATTAGGGGGACTCAAGAGTGAATGTGTTCCTAAGAACACTCATGAATGAGATCCATTGCATTATTTTACACCACCCCTGCATTTTCCATTGAATTTGATTCATTTATGGGAATTCGCAATTAAACGCCGATCAACCCTGAAGAATGAAAGCCTGCATGGGCTCTCGAAGGCGGCATCACGCCCATGAAGCTTGTGATGCCCAAAAAGGGAGGAAATCTTGAGAACGCAAGACTCAGCATGGGGCGGTCCCATCCTCGACTGGTTATGGGAGAATAAGAGGAACAGAGGATAATGAGATGGCGAGGGAGGTGAGAAAATAATGAATGGTGCCAGAAGCACCTTTTAAACTGCTTGTACAAGCCATAATTTTCCTTTTTTTCCTGCATCGCTGTTCTGGAAAAATAGCACAGACACGAGAGAGGGGACAACGACCCGGCAATTGTTCGCTCTCTGAGGTACTATTAGTGTCATCACAGAAGCGGGACGCAGCTTGTGTATAAGGGTATTTCCACAATGCCAAGATTGTTCTGTGATGGTTGACATCTGACACCATTTACTTCTCCCGCCCTGTGTTGTACGCATGAAAGCAATTGTTACTGTCCAACAAGTACTGTAATATATCACACCGGACGCCAGTAACTGCAGGGCGCCATTTTACTGCTTCTAATGACTATTAAACTGAAAATTGAACTTATTGTGACATCGGAACGCAGTACACACACACACATCTCTAATTTGGTTGCTCGATACAATATGGCCAAGTTGACAGAATTTACACCAGAGGCTTAATTTAATATTGAAGTGAAGCAAAACAAGCACATGTTTGAACGATTGCCTTACAGGTTGCATTTCACTGTAGATGATACGTATGGTGCCTTGAGATACGAGTGACCCGACTTACGAGTTTAAAACGTTCATGTTTAACGAACAGATATCTGAACACAAAAAGTGTAGCTAACACATGGAGACAATTAATTATGGACATATATTCTTTATCCTCTGTGAAGAACAACTAATATTTCTGTTGTACTGAGAAGCCCAGAGATGAGTTTCCGCTACAGTTATATCCATATTTCTGTCTTATACTGCCCTCACGTGGCCAAGGACACGAAAATGAGTAGCACATTGTGAATTGAAGGAGAAAATGTGACAAAAAATGTTTTCATTCATTTTAATTATATTTAATTGTCATATTTTTAAAACTACAGTATTTAGGCACCATTGTAGTAACATAGAACTTACTTTTGCGAAGATGTCACAAAAATGACAGCAGTCTCCAGTCAGTAATCTAATAACAACGTAAATAACGTGCTTCCGGTCCAGTTAATCGGTCATGACAGGATGAGTTGTTGAGGTAAACAAGCCTACTTAGCAGCTAGCAAAGGTTGCGGTCAAACCATGTTCTTGAAGGGTTTCAACCTCGTATGATGTCCGGCACAACATATTTCCATACTGCCAAACTTAAGCTCTGTCTTGCTACGCCACTGACTTTCAGCTAGTAGTCCCACCAGGGGCCGGCGCAGCAGGTAGCTCGCATGATTTCTCTGGCACAGTTTTTTGGGATTGTTGAAAAGTTAAATTAAAATTTTTAATTCATCATACTGATTATAATCCCTCATCAGTAATCATGGCCTCAACTGTATTTTTTTTTCATCAAACACATGTTTTCTATTCTAGTAGTATTAGTACTAAGATTTCAATCAAGTTTAAATGCTTTTGATATCGAAGTAGTCATCCCTGTATAAAATGTTTGCTTACTACAATAATTCCTACTGCACATCCGTAAAAGTAGGGGCTGAACCAAGCATGCATCAGAGAAGCAACGGAAGGGAATAAAGAACCTAAAATTGCAAAGATTTATTTATTTATTTTTGCATCTTTATTATTTATTATCAGCTGAACACGCAAGAGTGATGGGGCTTCAGTGAAGTACAATATTAACAATTTCACTTTGTGGACTGTGGGCACTGTACAAAATTATTTATTAATTTTGACAAATATGACAGCAGTCAAGTGGGTGTTATCGTATATTAATTTGGCGGGCACGGGGGGGTCATAACATATTTTATCCTTATTTATATATACTTTAATAGCAACCTAAACAGTATTACTTTATTAAATACAGTACTTGTGAGAATATCTCATATGCAGTACTGTTGCAAAAACACAAGCAGCTACACTGTCAAGTATGACTTTTCTTATGTTCCAGAGGTCAGCTGCAAAGAATGTGAAGCATGCAGCTCATAACCATTCCTTTCTTTCCTATTGCCAAGTTTGTTTTGGGAAATAGTCATAAAGTACTAGATAATGGTGTATATGTTTTGTAACTTAGAAAGGTTTATAATTAATAGGGTATCATCGAAATGTGCTTTTGTGTCTCACTAGGGACAAATACAGATGAGCAATTTCTTGTAAATCATCCTTCTGCTGCAAATATATGTACTATACGTAGCACGTGTCATATGGTGTATTTCTCAAAATGAAACAAAGTGAAAAAGAAAAAGAATGAAGCCTGGGGGAAAAAATTTGATTTGTTGACACCTGCACCTGATGGCTATCAGGTGATCAGGATCATTTAGCTAACAAAACAACAACTGAAATAGCACTCGGCAGCACACAACTCATTCATTGTTCAAGGGTGAACCATTTTAATTTGGAAATTGCCCGTCTTCCTAGATACCATCTTCTATAGGCCTATGACATCAATTTCTCCCTGACAATTTTATGCTTTCATAAAATGCATCTTGCTCTGTTGGTTATTTTTATACTTTGAGCAGCTACTCCACAACTATGCATGCTATCTATTAGCATTATCGAATTTCGATACTGCATTAAATGTAAAAATAATAATAACACAAATCGCTCTCCTTGGGACTACATACTGTAAATGCCTTGAATTACTTCACTTCTGGACAAAAGCAGCCGATCCACACAACTTAAACTTATCAAATATTTATATACAGTTTGTTGGACTCATGATTCATCAACATGGAAGAGTGAGTTTCTACATATGTTTATGTATGGCAGTAGTAAAACTAATCAAGTAGAGATATAATGTTTTACAAACAGTTGCTAGTTTGACTCGAAGGAATCTTTTATGAAGCAATACACCACGCTGTCATTTTACTTCCTGTGTTTGCTAGTGTGTGTGTGTGTGTGTGCGCGCGCGCGCCTGCCTCTGTGTTTATTTCTGTGCACAAGAGATGTAAATAAACCGTAGCAGCTGAGTTTAATCCAAAGGTGAACCCGAGCCCCGTCATCATAACATTCAACAAGCACAGCACACACCCCACAAACCCAAACCCACGTATCTGCACGCACACAAAGACTTTCAAAGCTCCTTGTAAAGATATAACTGCTTAGGTATTACATCAACTGAGAAGCGTTCACAAACTAAGCAAGCAACAATCACTCCAGCTGTTTGCAAGTAACTCACCATTCACTCTACAAGATGCCAGATCTTCACTGCTGCGAGGAAAGTTGCTTTTCTCAGATTTCTTTCAACTCAAGATGGAGGCACAAACTTCCCAAATACATTCCTTTGTTCAGAGGTTTTGTTTTGTTCAGTCTGTCAAGTCCAGTTCTGCCTCTCCCCTGCAGACTGCTGCGTGAGCTGCTAACATGACAGCATGGGTAAACAACCAGTTGGATTACAAGCCACACACACACATACACACACACACACACACGGACACACACACACACAGGTGCATGCTGACTCCCAGTGAATACAAACAGAGATGTACGGACCGCCAAGAGCAGCACAGTATGAAACAGCTCCTTTGCCAGTCCTCGTGTGGAACTCCAACCTTACTCCACCTCCCTTCTCCTCCCCTCCCTCTCTCCCAACTACTCCAAGACAGGACGTAAATGTGAAGCAAGTTTTGTGTAGATTTTTTTGTGTGCTTTTGATGCAAATTGCAACGAGAACAACAAAATTAATAATAAAATCAAATAAAGGTCAGTTTAGCGATCGTATTAAGACTTAAAAGATGACGTCTAGCTCAGATGATTTATTAAAGTTTGTGCCACAGATGCCCTGAATTAGCAGTGACCCAATGCCAGAATCAGTTTTTTTATGTTTATGTATGGTAAATAGGCCAGTATGTAAATGCTTATTAATGGAAATTTTATTTAATGCTGAATTATCATCATCAATATTTTTATTATTATTATTATTATTAGCCATGCATTTTCAAATAAACTTTCACCTAAAAAGAAAAGAAAAGAAAAACAATAAAAAAAGGGGGAAAAAAACTAAAGCACACAATTATTTTTTTAACCGGATGTCAAATAATGCTTATTTACCTGCAAACGTTAGCAGCTGAATGCCATGCATGACTAATTTATGCCTTTGCAGCTCAGTACGGTGCCTCAAATGTGTATTTAAAAAGGCAAATTAAGTTTGAAATTCTCTATTCCTGTTTAAAATGGAAAAAACATCAAGAGATCTCTGAAAATGAAAGAGTCTGCATTAAAGGAGTTAGTTTATGGTTAGGGTCAATCAAATGTCAAATCTGTTGACAAATTGATGGAATTGTTTGAAACAAAGCAAAATGGAGTGCGCAACATTTTACTGTAAACAAGAACCAGTTTTTGATGTGAAAGGGTTAAAAATGCTTTTTAATATTTAATGGTTAAAATAAACAAGATTACTTTTATAATGAAAATCTATATAATAGAATGTACTTTTGTAGTTTTAACATAAAATAATCTAGAAATAAGGACTAATTATTATCATCATCATCAATTTAGGATATTTAGTGAAATGGCTTTCCCTAGTTTCCAGAAGCCAGATTATTATTTTTTGTCCATTGTTTGTTGTCAGTAGTAGAAAAGGTTTGTTATTGACTAAAACACTTTAATGTCAAGTGAGCTTTTTGACACTAAATGCAGTAAAATAAATACAAATATTTTTAAGAATACTTGTCATGTGTGGACGTTGCATTACTGCACTCACACATGACAATTTGTGTCGTGTTTATGATGAATAACAATGACAAAAACTAAAAAAATTACCAGCCTAGTTTTTAACACATATATTTTATTAAAGGAATTTCGAAGACGTTGCAGATTTATTGATGTTGACAAGCTTGAGAGCCGAGCATGAGTGTGTGTTCAATCCCTCTCGAGAGGTGGCCTCACTACCTAATCACAGCGGTGTCAAAATCCATTAGCAAAGACAACTCGCTCTGTGTTGTACAGTAAAGTACAGCACATCAAAAATAAATGTGTCAGCGCGATGTCCGCAAGAAAATTGTCAGTAATAGTAACCCTAACTTTTGTCAACACAGATGCCCCCAAGAAAAACAAAATGTGTCAATTGGATACAAAACAATTATAATTATGGCCTATTTCTTGAAGCACCCACAGGGCCAAAATCATCTAATTAAGGTCACCATGACCTCCAAGTGCATTTTCGGTTTGTTTGTTTTTCTGGAAAATAACATCAGCCCCGGACAGAGCAAAGTCCGACCTAACACTCCTTTAAGACCATCTCTATAGAAACCAGACTTTCAGTTCCTCCAGTGTCCTGGCTGATGTCATTTGCTGCAAGAAGCCTAGTCGACTTGCAAGATGGCCACTACACAATCTATGGCTTACCTGAGGTGAAAGGTTTCCAAGGCCCTGACATTAGGACCGTAAGAAACGTAACAGAATTTAAGGATGGAACGCTCATACATCAAAGTGTACAAAATTTTAGGAGAAGCCTTTAATTAAACAGAGTTGGGGAAACGTGTATTAAGCACATGACCTATAAGCTCAACATTTTTTTTAAGTCTCTATAGTACATATCACAACAAGCTATTTGTGTACCTGTTAATTTTTGTATGTGTCACAGATAATGCCCCAAAAAATAATTAAACTATAATACAATAACTATTTTAAAAGAATGAAAATGCACGTTTGTGTGGGCTAGCATGATGCAATTTTTAAAGTTTTTTTTTTTAAACAGTACATAAAACTTCAATCAAAAGTTTAAAAGTTGTCCTTTTAGTTTCAAACTAAAATTCCTACCTTTTCCTATTCCTGAATGTGAATGATGTCCTCTGCTGGTAAAAGCCTGAACATTAAAGCACAGTGCACAATACAGATATGAGTAAGCATGTCAGACAAGCAAATGCAATAAGATAAATGATGATCATACAGTCTATGTACACATTTAACAAGATAGGTACTGCAAATAAACATATAAGTTTGGTATAAGCACTAGTGGTGGTATGCAGACACTCTCTTGTGCAAAAGCAAAAGAATCACTAAATACTCTACGAATAAAATTTACATAATTTAACATGAAATACAATCAACCACATTAAAGATTGTAGTTATGCATGATTTTTTTTTTAATGTAGTACAGTATTACACAATAGCACACAATCCTTTTTTACTTCTCTAGTAATTTAATTTCTGAACACTTTTTTTTTAAAGATATGAGTACAATTTTAAGTTGTTATGCCTATATTTAAATGAAGTGTTGATGTTCAAACTATGTAGCGTCTTACAACAATAAATATAGGTATAATTAGGAAAAAATAAATAAAACCTATGCCTCATTTTTGATGAACAATGGGGCCTACTATTTACACTTTATTTAAATGTTGATCACTATGGCGATGAGTACAAGTGGATAAATGTTATCCCATTAAAACATTTAACAGATAAATGCTGTAGAAAGCAAATGACGACAATTTTGCAAATAACTGTTAATTGGAAAGTATTACACGCGTGCCTGTTCCACATCTCGAGAAAGCCACTTGTCCACTTGGGAACACCAGGCTTCAGCGCCATCTAGTGCCCATTCGTCACATAGCTTTATGCCAGATATTTGAATGGCTTCATAATTTTAATAGACTGCTGGACAATGGAAATAGATGTTATTTTATGTCTGTCTTACCTGCGGTGGTAAACATCTTGAGGATGTTTGTCCATTTTGATGTCCCACCTCTATCTCCATGATCCTGGCCTGTCGTACCTGCCACCTACACAAATTAGCTCCTTTACACCACCTCCAAAACTAAAACAAAAAATAAACCCAATCAAAAACTGCCGACGGTTGAAAAATATACTTGGAATGAGTCTTGTTTCGCAACAATGCATGTCAGCTAGCCGAGATTGCTAAAGGCCAACAAGCTAACCACTAGCATAATTTTCTCCTTCAAACGTTCAAGCTGTAAATGTTAAAACAAACGAAGACAGTTTAGCT
Organism: Vanacampus margaritifer; assembly: GCF_051991255.1. NCBI lineage: Eukaryota > Metazoa > Chordata > Actinopteri > Syngnathiformes > Syngnathidae > Vanacampus > Vanacampus margaritifer. Next base: position 8,856,962 of record NC_135447.1, on the reverse strand, counting down.
TTAGCATAACGGTGCAAAATTAAAAGTTACCAATGGTTCATTCAAGATGTACGATATGTTTCTAAAATGGCTGGCACAGGTGCAGGTGTCTGGAGTCTGGACTGTGCCAGTTAAATTCAAAACTGCGACATTCAAATTATGCAACACTTTCAGAAATAGTTACTCCGCCATCTTTATTCAATTGCAAGCGCAATGGGATATTTGGATTTATAAAACAAATATTCCCCAACCCCGATCTCTTTAAATGTACAGTTATGTGAAAAGTAACAAAAGTGAAATGGAAAACATAATACTTAAAAAGCATTGTAGCATCGCACTGGAGCAACAGCTGAAGAAATCAATAATAATAAAAAAACAAAAAAATAAAACAAAAACATGAATTTACTACAATAAGTTCCAGTGGGAGTTATCAAAACTGCATTGCATCCACATTAATAATAATAATAATAATAATAATAATAATAATAATAATAATTCTGTGGAACAGAATGGTGATACAGTATGAAATTTACTGGAATAAAATCAGGTACAAGAAATGGCTCGCTTCCACCAACGATGATCATTTCTTCTCTGTCAACATTTCTTTTGTGCTTCTTCAGTAGAATTGTAACCACAAATCAAATAATAGTTTCTGAAATTTATTCCTGTAGTCTTTCTCAGATAATTCTTGTCACAGTGTATACACGGGTGAGAGAATACAAAGACATGAGTCCAGCTACTGTTTGCTGTTATCATCACATTCCTGAGCTGTGCATCTCAATACATTTGCCCCGGGAAAAAAACACACGTTTTCGACAGGATGCAATTCATGGAAGCAAGACGTGTGCTCATCTGATTTTTTTTTTTTTTTGGTAGCAGTGTGGGTAAAAAATAAATATTGATTCCACAGTTCGGAATGTTAAAGGAAATGTGCGGTGTTTCATCAATCTGGCATTAGCATTTCCCTCCAGTTGAAGCTGTGATTAGGTCCATGTGTCAAAGGCAGGATGGGGGGGTCAACCAGCTGCCACACCCCCGTCTCGCCCATTTCTTCACAAGCACAAAATCCCAAGTAGGGAATCTGTAGGAATGCGCAGAGCAGATGCACCTCTGTGTTATTGAGTGGAAACAATAAGACATCTTATTCGATGTGATGTAACCAGCATCTGGCCGACCTTTCGCACAACTTGCACAAAGTCCTTGGAGTTTTGTGGGCTGAGTCCTTGTATCTGGCGAGTGCAGGCCTCCAGGGAGGACGCATGGGCCACAATGAGGACCTTGTTTCCTGTGTGAAAGAGGTAGAAAAAGAAGCAAATTCCACAAACACCACCACTTATTTGCTGTGAAATGACACTCAAATTCATCATACAGTATGCAAAGTTCAGCACTTGTAATGTGAAGGATGACAAAGAAAATTGTCGGGAAATTTACAATTTGGCGAAATATTGAGACCAAGAGTCCACTGTACCCAGATTTTTGCATTCTGATAGGATTTCTCGAGTCACTTGGAAGCTCCGGCTGATGTAGGTGTCATAGGACTCAGAAACCACTAGCTTGTTAACAGGAACATGAGGTCTAAAGATGAGAGACATACGAAATATGTTAAGGCGATATGTCAATATGTTAAGGTCAGAGCATAGGCTCTGGACCTGTATGTTGGGTCCACACTCAGGTTAGCAGCCGCCAGCTCTGTCGGGGGGATCCAGGTAGGTAAACAGGTGCCTGAAACCCACTTGGTCCATTCAAAAAGTCCAGGCTCCACGCGGATTTTCGTCTTTCCCTCCTGTTGGAGACCTGAAACAGAAAAACCCGCATACACATGGTCAGATGAGACTTGCAGAAAACAGAGGTCACGTTCAAATTTATTATGTTGGTATTTAAGGGGGTCCTACCTTGCAGAATGTGCTGAGCAGTCTGGACGCAGCGAAGTGAAGGAGAGCAATAAACAAAGTCTATTGTGGTGTGGCTTTCCAATAAGGCTTCACCTGAGGAAGAGCAACAACACTATGATTATATCTGTAGGAAACATCATCATTGGAAAGATGTCACTTTGCGTGTAACACTCCCAATGCCTCTGTGTGACCTTTTTCTTCCAAAACAGAACCAACCTACAAGACGGGCTTGGGAGCAGCCAAACACAGTAATAGGACAATCTTTATCATAGTCCCTGTGACCGCCGCTTCTGGTTGGCAGGCTGGATGGCATGTTGAGATTTGAGCGAATGTATCTGCCTACACACAAAAGAATTTAAGTTAGCGGTTAGGATACAGATGCAAACAGGGCCACGTGTTCCCTCCGCATGCTCACCTTTGGCGTCAAAGCACTGAGTGACCCAGTGTTTCCCAAACACAACATCCATCCTCTCCCCGTGTCGACACACAAACAATCTCATCTTGGACAAAGAGGACTGACCGGCTACCCGCGTCACCTGGAAAAAAGGCACCATGACACCATTTGCAGGAAAATGCCATCCCACAGTGCCTTCAAGTTTATCTGCTAGTCATGAGGTGTACCTGCATGGGAGGACAGAGGCCGCCGAGGCTAGGAGGATCCACCAGACTGTCAAGTAAACTGTCAGTGTGCTGTTCATCAAACAGTAAACCACCCAGCGTGCTGCCAGCATTAGACGGGGATGTGTAGTTAAGAACAGAATGAGACCTGAGGATTAGACAAAACCACAAATACCTTTCAACATTTAGTCAAAATAAGTCATGCAAAAGTTAGGACTAGGTCCATGAACTGTAGTAACTACTCAGTCACCAAGAGATAGCATATCTGTCTATGCCTGAGACAGGGGTGTCCACATCCGGTCATCAAGGGCTACTATTCTTTTAAATGTTCCCCCCCTCCAACACATCTAATTCAAATGATCAGGATCGCTATCAAGCTTCTGCAGTACCTGTTGATGAGCTAAATATTTGAATCAGGTGTGTTGCAGAAGAAAAACATGTAAAACAGGGGTGTCTAAAGATGGTCCCCGAGGGCCACTATCATGCAATTGTCAGATGTTTCCCTCCTCAAACACACCTGATTCAAATGATCCGGCTCGTTACTGGGTTTCTGCAGAACTCGCTGATGAGGTGATCATTTGAATCAGGTGTGCCGGAAGAGGGAAACATCTAAAACGGGAGTGTCCTAAGTCGGTCCTAAAGAGACACGATCCTGAATGTTTTAAATGTTATTGCTCCTCCAGCACACCTAATTCAAATGATCAGCTCATCATTTGAATCAGGTGTGTTAGAGGAGGGAAGCATCTTAAATGAATGCACCCAAAGCCGGGCCTCAAGGGCCATGATCTTGCAAGTTTGAGATGTTTCCCCTCCTCCAATAGACCTGGTTAAAATGATCAGGATCATTATCAGGTTTGTGCAGAGCTTGCTATTTGCTAATGAGCTAATCATTTGAATTAGGTGTGCTGGAGGAGGGGAAAATCTAAAACAGGGGTGTCCAAATCCAGTCCTCAAGGTACACTGCCCTGAATGTTTTAGATGTTTCCCTCTTCCAACATACCTGATTCAAACGATTAGGATCCCTATCAAGCTTATCCAGAGCTTGCTGATGAGCTGATCATTTGAATCAGATGTGTTGGAGGAGGGAAACATCTAAACCACGCAAGATAGTGGCCCTCGAGGACCGGATTTGGCCACCCCTGGCCTGCGACATAGAGAAAAACTGAACATTTAAATGCTCTTCAAATAGAGGGCAGAAGGTACAATTAACCTGAGTATTCACCTGTTGCTATTCATACAAGAGAATAATAGTTTTGCATTCAACTAAACATGGCCACAGCCGAGTCAAAGTGTGAGTAAATTAAGAAAAATTCATAATTATTTCAGAACAGTATACTCTTCATAATTTTTGTAACATTTTGATTTATTTATATTTTAGTGGTACGCGCAGAGAATGTTCTCATCCAAATAATGTGTCAGTAAAGGTAGTCCCTGGAATGAAAGGGAAGGCAAGAGTGTGCGCTCATTCTTACCCATGAACAACCCAAGTGTCAGACTCATCAGCGCGGTTGACGTAGTTTTCAGGCAGCAGGCCGGACAGCCCTGTGCCCAGGGACGTGCCATACACCCAGCCCTCGCTGGCACTGCTTTGCTCCATAGGAGACATGAAGATGAAGTCTCCAGTCACCAGCTCAAGCTCGTCATCATTTTGAGGCGCATAGGGATACATGACTTGCAATGTCTAGGGGACAAAAACGTACATTTTTAATCAGTGGTTGGAAAATAAAGTAGCGGGAACCCGGTGCGGTAACATTAAAAGCGCCTGCGGCTTACAGTCGGGTGTGGCTTATATGTGTAATATTCCCCAAATCTAGTTAGGGCGGCTTATAGTCAGGTGCGCCTTGTAGTCCAGAAATTACTGTAACCCAATTATGGATCAAAAATGGACCGATCTATGTTATGTCAATTTGTGGGGGGGGGGGGGGGGGGGGTATTTTGTTTTTTGTTTGCATAGCAACCCACAAAGTTGGGTCAATTTTACAAAATTACCTCTTTTTTTTTTTAAACAACCCAAGTAGAGTATCTGACCCAGAAAGTTAAGTCAAATTGACATTCTGTTTTTCTTTTTAATACAAAATATCCCCACCCACCCTTTTTTTTGGGTGAAAATAAAATAAATAAAATTGGCTGAGATCCTTTACTTAGGTCAATTTAACCCAACTTGCTGGGTTATGAGAAAAAAAGAAGGTAATTTTGTAAAACTGACAAACTTTCTGGGGTTTTTTTTGCAAAAAAATCTAATGAAATTAAATGAAATGAAATTTCATACAAACCAACCCATAAAGTTTCTTGGGGGGGTCGGGGGTGGGTGGGTGTTGAGTGTTTTATAGAAAATGGCCCAATTTCTGACCCAGAGGTGGGCCAAACTGAGCCAAGTAAAGGATTTTTGACCCATAATTGGGTTATTTTTGACCCAACTGTTTTTAATGTAGATTAATTGTAGACAATATTTGAAAAGCCCCAGTGTCATCATCGTATATTTGAGGACGCATTCCTACCTCATGGTTAGCAAAGCGAATATCCCGGGAGAAGAGCACAGCCAGCCAGTCGCAGCCTGATGACACATCAACGCTTTTGGCCAACTTTTCCAAAACTGAAAGATGGGTGCCTTGGAAGTGATAGGCCAACGTGACATGCAGTTGCTTCTTATGGTGCTCAACATGCACATCTGGACATAGAAAATGTGCACACTGGTGACAACTATGCAACTTTTGGACTTTTAATTAAAAAAATATATATATTAACCTGCTTTAGTTTCTGCTTCATTTGCAAAATCGGCCGCAAAACTCTTCAGCAACTCTGCCACTTGCTCCTCCACAAAGAGGCCAATAAAGGTGGAGGAAGTGTACAGCTCCAGGGGAAGGGGCATGGGTATACGACCTTTCCACTTTGCCACAGAGGTCTGGAGGGCATCTGACAGAGCCTCCACCTTCCCATCGGCACACTGTAGAGTTGACAAAAAACAAATACATCAACTCAAGGCTGAAAATTTTAAGGAGAATTCAAATCAGACCTTTACCACTGAATGCAAGCATTTCCTTCATTGACTGAATCAGTCAGGCAAAAATAATACAAAAACTCTGTTGTGGTTGTGTAACTCAGCAACAATAAGCCGATGTTTAGCTCAGCCTTCACAATTTTAACAGATAAAACTCAAGACTGACCATGAAGAACTGGCAGAGAGTGATGTGGGGGAAGATGTTGTGTGCCTTGTTTTTGCCGCACGAGAGGCGAGATTGCTGCCAGAAGAGCGAGAGCTGCTGCAGCAGTGGACCGCTGGGTCGCAGATACAACACATATTCCCTGGGCAGGGGGTCATCCAGGAAAGGGTCATCCACATGGGAAAAGAGCCTGGACGCACACATGGGCACAACAGTTAAAAATACAGGCAGTGCTGCTATGACTCTAGGATAGCACACTGTCACTTATAGCCATTTGTTTACCATTAATGAACTTTAATCACATTCCAGTGGTGAATTAGTAACTGCGGGAAATGGCAACATGTGCGTGTGTGTGCGTGCGTGCGTTTCTCACCAGTCACAAGCTGCCTGGACGTTTTTCCCTCCAGTCGAAACCAAAGCTTTCAAGCTGCAAAGACACAAAGATCAAGAGAAAACTCAGTCGCAAAATCAATAGATCTTCTTCCGGCCTGTGTTTATTAGAAGGGGATTGCTGCACACCACGGGACAGTGGAAAGAGAACACAAATCCCAAGAGAGAATTAAAATGACAAGAGACACTCAATAATTCATACCAGGATCTTATGAAACGGTATTGACAGTGAAAGGAGAAAACATTGGACAGAATAGAGATTTTTTTTGGGCTGGCTTATGATGTTGAAAACATTTTTTGAATTTTATTATTAGTAGTAGTAGTATTTTAATATATCTATTTTTAAATACGTAATCGCCAAACAATAAAAATAACTTAACATTCACAATTTATTCTTTAATTGTTTCAAGTCTGGATTTTGTTCAGATTCAAAAAGGTTATTTGCGAATCAAGATCATTTCACTCCATTAGATAATAATAAAACCTCCACACTTATAAAGTGCTTAGTCACCCCTAGATACGGTTTGTCACTGTTCTGAATAAGACACAAAAGGTCACTTATCTTCTGTTGGGATGCGAGTCAAATGAAGACACTGTGGTATTTATGGGCTAATGAATTCATGCATTTGAATTGTGCCACTGCTGTATTCAGCCATTTTTATTGAGAGGGGGGTATGCCCTCACACAGTTCAGTGTGCACAATAGGGACTGCAGAGGCTTAAGTGTCACAACACGGTTGCACATCTCTTCTACTACTACAACATGCGTGTACTCGTACTATCATTTACCACATAATTCAATCAACTGCCCAACCTCAAAAACAAACTCACTTGTGTTGTAGCATGTGTCAGCTGCAGTGCAATAGAAATTTAACCTAGTTGTGTGCGTGTGTGTGTGTGTGTGTGGGGGGGGGGGGGGTGTACTTTTCTCAGGGCATAAAGAGATTACAGCCAGCTGTGATTGAGACATCAAAATCCAATCCAAAATGCAAGACTGGATGGCCTGCTTATCTGTTATTTTCAAGGGATGAACCCTCAGTGACACAGAGTCAGAAACCTAAATTAGGAATCCTTTCTATCTGCATTCTTAAAAACGGCCAGCAGAGGGAAGGCTCTCTTTGCTCGAAAGTGAATGAACAAGTATGGTATAGTATAACATCATGTTAAAATTTGTGTTCATTTCTAAAGGGCTACCAAGTCACAGAACCAATTCAACCTGTCATGATATGGATAGACTGATATTTGGTCAGGCTGATTATCGGTGCCAACCGATATTTGGCATTTTGACGAAATCAGCATTGGCCTTTTTTAAAATTCTGCTGACCCTGGGAACTCTCTGCACCTTCTGTTTTTGTTTAAAATTAAAAGATAAGTGAAAGCTAACATATTTTGAAATGTTTGAAAAAAATGATTTACTGTACTATATTTCAAAAAAGAAACTATAGGGAGCTGCGGTATTCACATTTATTTTTTAAGATATCCTGATCACCTTGGGAGCTAAGATAAAAAGGAAATAAAATAAAATGTAAAATAAATAAATAAATAAATAAAAATCCACATTTTGATTTTGCAATTCTGAAAAGTTGTTAAAGCTTTAAGACATTTCAACTACTGGTAAGCTTTATACAACATTGTTGAAGGAATTGTTGAAGCCTGCGTCTAAATGCAACTCAACTTCCCATAGATGAGACCCCACACAGCGTCGATTGTATTTGTGAACCACATCTGCCATTTAATCCCTTAAGTCTTTGTTTTTCCTGAGATGAATGCTTTAGTTTTATGTGCTCCACATAGTAGAAGCAGCCATGGACCTGCTGTCCTCAATAGCTGCGTACACACCAAAGGCTTTTGCCTTGCCCCAAGCAAAAATGAGCATGTTATTTATAAACTGCATTTCCTGTTCACAGCTAGAAAAAGATGGGTTGGGACAAATTACTTCTGCATTATGTTTGGATTCCACCTAGAAGTGAAGTACAGTACTGTGGAAGTGCTTTTCATTCCACCAGCATGTGGTAAATTTTCAGTTCCACACTTGAATGCACCCAAGGGCCACTCCATGACTCAGCCCTACAGGCAAATCAACATTTCCTGTTTACAAACCAAAGGGGAACACCATCGCTATGTGTTCATATCACCCCAACAGGGCGAAGAGGTTTCCATCCGCCACAAAAAAAAAAAAGGCACGTGCGGATGACACAGGCTAGGAAAACCCTCATAATCTCACACTTCGATGCAATCTGGACCGTAAAACATTTCCGTGTAATTGAACTTGATGAATTGCCGTCATTGACGGATACGTTTGTCCGACAGCGCCAATTTTGTGAAATGCCATGTGGTGTGAAGCAAAAAGCAATTATCAATTTGGGACTTTTATTTTGAAATACATTTAAAGACAGGAGTTTGTATCATCCACAAGACAATCAAGAGCCCTACTGTGTAAAAAAAAGAACAAAAAAGTTAGTCTTTTAGCAACTGGTATGTGGTGGTCATATTTAGAGATTATGTGGCATGACCCGAAAAAACTATTTTTCCCCAACAAATAATAGTTTTACTTGTGTAGCTACCTAGCTTGTTTTGTTTTTGTGGCTAATTGTTAGCCTCATAATATTGAAAATATTTTGTGAAGCGACCATTTGATAAAGCTTACCATGATAGATGGATAGATATCCTAAATTAGAAATGTCCTAAATCATAGATAACAGTACAATTGTAGATAATAGTAAATAATAATAAAGAATCAATACTTATGATAAATTAACTGTTCTTGTCTGGTGAAATCTTTATCCGTCAATAACCCATATCCATGTATGGAAGACCAAAAACGCCAAAATAAAAAAATACTACTAATAAAAGTGAAAATAAAAACGGATATAAAAAACTACAATAAAAAAATGAAATACAAAAATAAATAGAAATAGAAAAAAAAGCAAAGATATACATAAATAAATTTTTATTTTTTGAGTCTCATTTTTTTATTTATTTATGTATATATTTTTTATGGTTTTATTTCCATTTATATTTATTTTTGTATTTCATTTTGGAATTAGATTTTTATATGCGCTTTTATTTTTTATTTTGCATCTTTGGTCCTCCATATTACTGTACATGTATGTAGCAAACTATTACTTGAACACAAACATAACGTGTTTTCAGTTATCTCTGCACTCAAGGGACTGTCGGAACTACACAGTGTTACACCTCTTGAGCTAGGGTTGAGGGGCTAGTGCCTTACTCAAGGGCACATTGATGGGAATTAGGAAGCAGACTAGCAACTCTGTAACAACTAGTTGCCATTTTTTTCTGCAGAAGGACTTGGACTGTGACCTTCCGCCTCCAAAGCCATTACAGATGAGGTTCTGCCGCCCCCGTAAAACGAAACAGATGAAACAGTGATGCGTGGGAGTTTTTCTTTTTGGGGGGGGCGGGACACAAGCAAAGTATTATGTAAAGTCTCAAGACAAATGGACATTATTTGTCAAATTTAGCAACAGAAATGTTCACTTCAATCATCATAGTTTGTTAAAATATTTGCATAGACTGCAGAACGCTTCCCATTCGGAACAGCCAAGGAATTTTTGCAGCTTTTAATGATAGATCACATGCAAACAAAAAAGCCAAATTATCTCTTTATTGAGAAGATAAATTTGGTTGAAATGTTGATGTGTTTTGATATCATTACTGTGTGGGATTAAATATCAGAAACAAGAGCGGCTTGCTGTTTACAATCATAAACATCTTCTTTCTTCGCATGATAGCAGCACGTGTTTTCACAAAAAAAAATAATAATAATGTAGAGTCAGTGTCTGGAACCGATTCCGTTTTTCTCGCTTCATTATTTCTGGAGCAAAGACATTCAAAGTCACATGTTATAACGGAGAGCGTCAGAGACACCATAAAGGAAGTGACTGGGCCATTGTGTGGGTGAAGTATGTTGTTCCAGCTTTTTGCGTGACAAACTTAACTTGGCTTGACATTCGTTGAAGCTGAACACGGATAAAAATCATTTTGGAAGAAACTACATGTATAACTTAAATCTAGAAATAGAATCATCATGAAACAATTAAAACCGATTGACCTCAATGATTGTCTTTTTTTGTGTCTAATTATCTTGTCTGGATTTTCAATCTTTTTCTTTAGCACCTCATTGCTTTTCAATGTTGTGGTTTCTTGTATATGCGAGACATTGCAACCCTCTGCATCAGCTGCCCTCAAACCACCATCTCAACAGAGAGCGCAGAAAAGGTCACAAACCACTTCAGGAAATGGGCGACTTCCGCTAAGCCGCCTTGAATCCGAGCTCAGAGTTTGTTCATGAAAAATGCCTGCACTGGAATGTGTCTCATGCAAGCATAACTTCTGTATCATAATTAGTACAGTGGTACATTGAGTTTACTCATAATAGCATCAAAGCGCCCCATTGAATGCACCGAAAATCCATTAATATGTTCCAACACAACCACCATTTTGTATGCAGGGCTGAAAGATTTTGAAAAATGCTAATTGATTTTTTTCCTCCAATATTGTGATCATTTTTACAAGGTCCTCTTATCCATTTATTTATTTATTTGATCAAATATACATTTTTGAAAGAACTAATTTGCTCAAATACGTTATTATTACTAATTAAAGGTAACACTTTCAAATGAGCTTTTCTACAACATTTGTAGGAAATCACAATGTCCCATCACGTGAGCTATTTCCACATCAGGCCACTGGGCACTACATTGTTTGACCCCTGATGTACAACAATTCTGTCTGTCAACAATGTGCATACTATTGTGAAAGGAGACTGCAGTCAGTGTTTAAGAATGAGGTATTCCTACTATTTTGGTCACCTTAATTTGCAAGTAAGATAGAGGGAAATATTAGAAACACATCTTCATATGATTTTAATATGATGAAGTGCCAAGATTAAATTATTTTCTGATGCAGTGTTGGTGTACTTAGTATTGTGACCATAGAATGTAAAATACAGTACTGTACTGTACTGCATTGCTGTGGTTTCATAAACTGCAATACTGGAAGCATGATAACTCACACATCAACTTCCTCTCGTCTTAGCGCATCAAAAGGTTAGAGAAACATGACAACAACCCTAATCAGCTGATGCATCCCTACTACAGTATATATTAGTGCTGTCACTATCGCATCTTTTTAAAATCGATTATCCTATCACTAAGGCTAGACGTAAATTGAATTGACTGGATAATAACTCAATTTTTTATCTTCTATACATATGCACTACGCCAACATAATTGCAAATTTGCTTCCGGACATCGGACATGACCAGCGAGCGGAGGGGCTGCTGTCTGATTGCACCGGTCAATTCCTAAATGACTCAGCAATGATTCCTCTCAATTTCACAAAAGGGTTGATTCTCGTATATGCGTGTTTGTGTGTTTATTTGTATTTCATACTCCCACCCTCCGACACAATCAAGTCCTTGTTCCCCGAAGCTAGGCCCAGATGACAGATTTTTCAGTTATTGGCTCTCAAACTGCCATTTGGCAAATAACAATCACAAAATGGGAAGAAAATTACCACAAGGGAAAATTCCCTTGTAAGATTTTTTTCATGCAAGATAGCAAAGTGTCCCATTTTGTACATGACAACTCAAACTATTGAGCTCTATTTTGGTCACAAATGTCATAATAAATCATTTAACCTCAGTTGAGATGATCTCTCCTCTCAAACTGACACAAATGCTGTTGAATGATAATTTTCCAACTGACGATGACTACAGATTCTGATCATTTTGGATGTTTCGGTACCCTTAACATTGGAAACACTGAAAAAGGGTATCAAACCTTAATATACTACACACTTTTTGGGCACTGTCCAACCAAAGTTACTGTACCTAAAAAGGTCTCGTTATACACACTGCAGCCAGTAATTTGGATTTTGGGGGATATTTTTTGGTTGATGGGTTGTTTTGCGCTATGATGAAGTCAACCTATTAAAAAATTTATGTTGAAGAACTTGTTATGCATACTAGGTACTTTGTTTACTTTTGAACACTACTACTGTAAACATGTATGGACAATACAAGTCTTCATTTAACCTAATATGTATCCTTTGGGGATGTTGGAGGAATTTTAAAACAAGGCTGACCAAATAGGTATCAACTGCACAAAATACTCAGCATCAATATTCGATGTCTAAGAAATAAACCGCAGTTCTGGTCGGAGCAAAATACTTTCATTATTTATGGGGATTTTTATCATCATTACATAAGCTCCATATTTCATTCACACAGCTTGTTTCTTGGCAACCCACTCCTCTCAAATATGAATGGTGGTGGGGGAAGAAAGAATATTTGAGCAGGATCCACTGAATTCAAGAGAAAGGCTGGCAAGTGCAACATCTGAGTCACTCAACATAGCATCTTTCTGCAGGAGTGGGGCCAAAGTCTCAACGCCACATCAAAAACGTAGTACAAAACAGTAGTTGCATGTTGAGTATTTGTGTAATGCGTGCGTGTGTGCTGGGGTCGTGTACTCACGCCCTGGTCTTAGGGAAGCCCATGGACAGCAGCACGTCCAGAGGTGACCCATGTTTGACGGTTCCTGCGCGGGTCTGGCGCTGTCTCCGAGGGGTTACTTTGGCGTAGAGTTCCTCCTTAGCTGCCATCTTTCACTGCTCCATCGGCCAGGACGGTCCTCTGACGTATTTCATTTCATTTAATTAAAAAAAAAAAGACATGAATATTTTACGCCTTAAAAAAAGAGGAAGCTAAAGTCTCATGAGGCTTAAGTTAGGTGCAGCCCACACTTTGGTTGTCATCCAGCAGGTCTGAGCTCGGGTCAGCCATGCCGAGTCACCTCGACTATTTGGGCCAGCCGTGGTCGCGAGCTGCCGTCCCCGGCCGCGGAGGGGAACACGTCGGGGTCGTGCTCGCCTCTCGCATCCGGTCCGCCGGATGAGAAATCAGATGCAACTAAAACGCTAGCTTCGTTCCTTCCACCGCGGACTTGTCTCCCGGGCGGGGACAGGGGATCTGCCTGGAAGACAAGTATAAGCGACCCGTCAACTTGAAGAGCCAGCGAGGCGTTAAAAAAGCGGGTAGGACACCTGCTGGTTCACTCGTGGAAATGACAGCAAAGTGATCAAAAGAACTACAGCGCCATTATTCAGATGAGTTGGAAGCGGTGTGATGCAGAGCCCATCTGGGGGCGGATGGTGGAAAGAGTGGTTCACACTTCCTGTCTAAAAGGGGGCGTCTATGCGCACGCGCAAAGGAAAGCAAATAGAAAAAAATACATCATCTGTTGCCATGGTAAAGCCGGACAACTTGATTTTTAATTAGGTCACTTCTTATAGCAGTGACGTCACTCTAAAGAATTGTATGACGGATGTGTATAAGGCTTAATTAAATCCGTGGGTATTTTATCAGGGCCAGAATTTGCGTCATTGTTACAAGATTTTAAAAAATAATAATAAAACTGTACTACGAAAAAGACCTACGTTAAAATACAGTAGCACAGTATGTTCATGTCTTGGCACATGGCAGTTGTATTATTCCTTAAAAAAAAGTATTAAATAGGTCATTGTGTACAGTAAATGTATTTCATTAATGTATTTCAAGCCTAGACAGTTTCAATCTTTTGAGTACATTTATGATGGTAGTTTTAGCAGTTGGATTAAAAAAAATGTAATTGTTATTTGTTACGTTTAGCAGTAAATGTACAGTATGTCCAGAAAAGTGCAAAAATACAGGACAACATGCCAGACCTTTGATAGCGTAAATTGTTCAGGAAAAAAATGAATGCATATTAGCCTAAAAGTACACCACACCTTGATCCTGAACATTAATATTTCGAAGTGCAGCTCACTACTGTTGACACATGAGCAGACCAATTAACTCACATTTGAAAATATTTTATTTATTTTTACTGAAAAGTTACATAAGTAGATAAATTCATCAGCTCCAAACTCTCAGCAATGCAGTGTAAAAACTTACAAGGTTCCCCAAATAAATAGTCAATAAATCAGACATTATTTATTCATACTATGCAGTATGGTACCAACATCTGTCCATATCAACCCTGTAAGCGCATGGTTTTTGAATGATAAAATACCAGAAAGTCCAAACAATCTTTAAGAAAAGAGTTCATAGCTGTGATAAGATTATACAAGTTAGTGTCTAATTATAATTTAAAAAAAATTATGATAAAAATACAAAATTAATGCACACCTCACTCAAACTTGATCACTGTGCTTTGACAGGAAAGGCAATCCCTGTTCAGAAAACCAACACTACTACATGTACCCTGTTTGCATTACTTTAACCAATGTACAATAGGTCTCAAACTGAAGCCACAGACAAAATTTGAGAACAAACGTAACAAGTCAATTTCTGGAGAGAAAAAAAATTACAGTATCTTCAATGGAATGTTAATCTAAATAAAATATTACAAAGTGTCAGTCACACCAAAGGCCAGTAAAAAGGATTTTTACCATCAACACAAATGAGAAATACGATATTTACAGATTGTAAAAAATAATGTTTACGAGAGAGAGCATTGGATCACACAACATAAAAAGTGTTAGACATGTACAAACGTCAAAGGCACACACTGAAACAGTTAAAACCAGCCAGGACTGTTGCTTGCAGACTATACCACAAATGATGACTTCTGCTTGAACTCGCTCTAGGAAACAGACATCACATTACATTACTCATTTAAATGTTTTCCCTTTTGGAACTAAAACTTCTTAAGACAAAAACACCATGTGTCTGCATTTATAAAACACATGTACAGTTGTGAAAAAGCCGGGCAGTGTCGTACTTACATCGTCATCCTCACCACCTACACCGTACACAGAAGGCGGCTGGTAGACCACATTTGTTTTTTGCTTGCTGCAAGACACATTTTAGAAACAAAACTATTTTACACTCATACTCTTGGGGGGGAACTTGCATATCAGTTTAAATACCATGTGAATTGATTATCTGATGTAATCCATTGTGCCTAATAAAAATGAGAAAATACTCTTACCTTTCAGTAAGTTCTGTAATGAGAATGAAGGACAGGAAGTCAGTTGTTGGTCAATTACATCTTTTGGCTACACAAACTACTCTTATTACCAAGTTTGATTAATCTGAGTAACTTTTACTTGTGATCTCACCATTATTGTAAACAAGGAGGAAGACAGTATACTCACGGGGCAGGTATCCTTTCTTGTGAGCATACCAAATTCCCAGACCAAGCAGGACGAGCAACAGGAGAGCCACGATGACCCCGGCAACGATGCCGCCAGTGTTGATGTCACCTTAAAGAATAGGATTGTGGTGGACAGTCATTTTGAGCTTCCTTCACCGAACTAACATTAAGTATGAGCATAATCAGCTCACTGCGCATGAACATATACAAAAGCAGTCCAATGAGTGTGACGTGGTCTCACTGCGTCACGTGCCGTATTATACAAGGTCATTTTCAATTTTATTAGCCTTGTAGGCATCAGTGGTTAGAATAAAATCAATAATTGAAGACAAATAACTAAATTAACAGTGTTTTACCAAAATCATTTGAATGAAACAGAATGAGCCTTTTAATGCTAAAATATAGTTGTCCTCATCCATGAATTCTTAACTTGAATATTTTATTAATAAATTGCAAAGTCAATCTGTAGGCATTAAAAATGTTTTAGTGGTTGAACACTATGCTTTTTTTTTTTATCCTTTTTTCCACTTCTCAGAGAAGCCTGGCAAGCGCGATGGCTCAAATGTGGGTTATAAAAAGGCCAATTCACGGTTTGAAATTCCTCATTTTTGTTCAAAATTCTGTTCTTATCGCAGGCTACATCTCAGTTATGGTTAACCTCAGATGGCTGGTCATGACCACATTAATGTAAAAAGAGTTTTTAATCACAAAAAAGTATCACTGAGTATTAAATAAATATAATCTATTAATATACAATAACATCATTTTAGATTGAATAGATCACTGTATGTAAGATTTAGGCATGCAGCTCTTTTGCTAATGCATATTGTGTACTTACGGACTTCCATTTTCACAGCTCTACAGCGCTGTGGCGGACCAGCATTGTTGAAAGCCTCACAGAAGTACTGAGCAGTATCTGTCTTCCTAACAGAGCGAAACTCCTGAGAAGACATAAGTTATGGTTGAAAAAGTGTTCTTCCCATGTATAGAGCAGAGATCTGTGACAGCTCACCAGGTTGCCATTCGCAGAGTTCAGCACATAGGTACTATTCTGGAAGCCGGAAATCTTGCTTGGTTCAGGTGGCAGGAGGACATTGTTTCGGTACCACTTGTATTGGGGAGGTGGGGAGCCATCTTTATCGTGGCAGGAGAGGATTGTGTTCTTGCCAGTCGTCATTGAGGTGGGGATCCTACACACGGGTGGTGATGGAGGCACTATGGGGGGGGGGGGGATAATGGAGTTTTATTTTGCTACACTCACCCACTGCAACACGGTGTCGACAACCGAAACTAACTACCGTTTAGACACTTTTGCGGCAAAAAATATGCATAAAACCGATTTAATTCCACCAACTAACACAGCTGAAATAAATGCCAAATTTGATTTAAAAAGAGAGAACAAAATGCCGATGGAAATATTTACCAAGAACAGTGAGCTTCACCCTGGCCTCCCCAAACTCGATACCCGACACCTCACAGTCGTACAGTCCGTTATCCTTACGGGTCACTTTGCTGAATCTCAAATTGTTGCCATACATCGTCACACGGTTGGCATACGGTTCTGTGGGAAAAGTTGCACATTAAACACTATGTACATCACTGCTAGCTTGACTACTAACATGCTTCCTTGTTACTTATTAACAGTGGTGGGTTCCTGATGGCGTTAGGGTTTAGTGGGAAAGTTGAAAATATACAGTATAAACGTGCTTTGCAAAAATGGACTGCTTACTACAGCAAAGCAGAATTTGTAATATGTATAAAACGCGTATTAAGTATATATCCGGCCCAGCAAACTTGGAGATATTTCGTTTGAAATAACTTACTTGTGGCTTCCCCGTCAAATACGACAAAGTGCTGTGACCCTGTTAGGTCTTTGAACTTCCACTCCACCCTGGTCTCCGAACCAAAGTCAGAAGAATAAGAGCATGTAAGATCAACTCCTGTAAATAATAGAGAGCACAATACATTAAAATAAAAAATAAAAAATACAAGCACCCTCACAATTGAATATAACAAAGCAGATATAAATAAAACAATACGATATCTCGTCACAACATGTTTTGTTACAAACTGTAAAGCTTCACCACTGTACAAAATAACAACAAAAATCTAAATGCGCAGCGACTTCAGCTCATGGGGCTCAATCACATCTGCCCCAATAGGAAAAAAAAAATGGCATCGATGAGCGTCAGCCAAACCCACTATGATGTTGGAACGACAAAGAAGGGGTTGACACCGCTGTGCCCTTGGAGAGAGCTCACGGAAAAAGGAAGTCAAACACCCACATAAAAAGGAAATTACTACCAAAATAGCAGTATCAGATAATTATTTATTCTGAATACACAGACACACACACACACACACACACACACATAATATAACACCATCTGATGCACTGCCCCTTGGTCTAAATACAAAGCCCTTACTGGTCAAAAGCACATAACATGGTCATATCATCTCATGCCAGACAAATGTTTTACGTATTGAAAAAAAAAAAAGTAATATAATAATTTAAAATAATAATAAAACACTCACCTTCATTTTCTTTCACTTGCACGTTTGGATTGGAAGTGGTAACTGAAAAGCTACTTGCACCTGTGGACCCAAAAAAAAAAAAGAGTTAAAGAATTTAACGATTTCTTTTTTTTTAACAGAAAAAAACTTTATGTGCAGAAACAACAGAAATACAGTGTACGCCCGCTATCTGCAGGGGATAGGACTGGGTCGCCTTGCAAATAGCAAAAATTGCGTCCCATTGAAAGGCATAAGGGTGGAGGGGGTTATTTTATTTTATTTTAAACCCCAAAATATAAAAAATAAATAAATAAAATGCTGATAAGCCTCTGGTATGCATTTTCCTTGAAAACTTGGGGGGAGTAGGGAATAAATATATAAATTATTAAAATATTTGAGGGGGAAAATAAATAAATCAGCCAGTAGGTGAATTTGTGAGTGCCGAACCACGAATATAAGGGGGTCTACTGGACAAAAGTACAGTTCAGTTCAGTTGCACTTTAACTTAAATCTTTATTTTTTTAAGCATTTAACTTCAGTACATTTTTAACCTCTCTGTGCAATATGCTGTATTTGAATCAAATAATTATACATTACAGTTGTTTTCCCTATATTTAAGTAAAGTGTAAATGTTAAAACATTTCATACTGTTCTTGTGGTGTAAAATAATGACATGCATTATAGGAATAAAACCTCTCTCGTTTTTGATGGACACTTTAGGCCATTGAGGCTACTATACTGTATTTTAATGACCTTGTCGTCTCTAAACACAGATAAACTGACCCCCCCCCCCCCCCCAGGTGTTATCATTTCCTAATTTAGTATTTTAGTTACTCAGTATGTTAGCAAAGCTATGGAAACATTTTGTTTTGATAGTGTGCCCAGTGATTTTTTTCCTCTCTCTCTCTCTCTCTTCTCCTCAGCACTATGCAAGCAAATGTTTTGGAAAGTACCTTCAGAGATGTACTTTTGTGCCAAGTTATCAAATCTAATTGTACTTAACGTTTCAGACTGCTTTTATTAAAAAAATAAAAAATCTAAAAGCTAATCAAATGAGCTGAATCAGTTCTTCCTTCCGTCTTTTTACACAAGTATCTGAACTCTACTTAAGTACTTTTTCCACCAACGATATACTTTCATTTTCAAAACTTGCAGGCCTAATGTTCCTTTGTGCCGAGAATAATGACAGGAAAAGCCATTCAAGATGCTCTAACACAAGTAAATTATTTAGCCCAATAACAATGGGAATTAAATGCCTGAAGAGGCCATTCAAATAATACAGTACAGTATATAATCTACGGCTGAGGACAAAAGTTGCAACAGGCAGAGATCAACTGAGACAAAGAGATGAAACATTTTGACATCTCCACAGTTGAATTACTCCTAAAATCAATTGCACACGTCACTGCTCTACATAGAGTGCAGGTCAAATGTAATCTAGTGACGCCACGAGTTTGAAGAGTTCTTCTCTGGCTCTGGGCCTACAGAGTCCTGACAACTGTGGTAACAGGCCTTCAGGGCGTGGGCACAGAAAAACACGCCGCCCAACCTGGTTGCTGAAGCAGCATCAAAACTGTAACAATGTAAATGATACTAACAGAAACAGAAAGAGAAAGACAGAGAAAGACAACAACAAAAAAAATAGTAGACAGATTTGCCTAAATTCAGCCTTTATTTTCAAACCGGTAAACTAATACCAAAACGATTATGTGTGTTTGTGTCCATTGTCGTATGGGAATCAGTCTTTTAGGTTAGCAACTAAACGAAAGATGTATTCATTTTATATTTTTGATGTGGGTGTAGATGTGGTGCAGAACTGCACTTTATCATGAGAACTGTTTCCGGTCATTTGGTTAACTTATAGCTACAGGACAATTACTGGACTCACCACCACTTTATCACAATGCATTTTGTAAACTAATGACAACCTTATCATATAACCCTAAACTGAGAACATTTAATTCCGGTGGGTATACTTAGCACTTTACTTTGCACCAACGTTCTTAATGTTGTGACCTAAGTGTGGCGAAACCATATAACTCACATTGCTGGAATTCAGAGCCAGTTTCAGGTTTCAGCTGATAAGATAGTTGATTCCTACACAGACTCTGTGTGTGTGTGAGTCCGACATGTAGACTAATACAAGAAGATATAGTGCGCATTGTTCTTAACAACGCACCTGAACAGAAAAATGCAGGCCTCCATTTTGAAAATTGCCTCAACGTAACACGTTGAATTTCATTACGTGTTGTAATTAATTCGTAAATATATTTCAGGCTATTGATTACGTAAACGTTTCAAACGTTAAAAAAGGAAGTCGCGTTGACAAATAAGTTTTGTAACTCACCTGTGACTGAGAACGCGAACAAGATCGCCGAAACCAACCACGCCAAAAACATCTTTGTGCTGCTCTCGTTCGTTTCGCTGCGTTCCTTCGTCTGAAAGTGAAAAGCCACCGAAACAAGGATCAAAAAAATGTTGTCCACTTGAATTTACTGTCGCGTAGTTTCGTCTGACAGTGGCCGCTTCAAAAAGGCTCCACCTGTTTGGTCGTGGGTTCAGGTGACAACAAGTGCGTACCTCACTTCCGGTAAAAAAAAAAAAAAGATCTGCTCAGGTGGTTAAGCGACGACGGGGGCGAGTCGTACAACAGGTTCGACAAGTGCTCAGCACCAGTGGAAGGGCTCAAATAAGCAAACGTGTGGGTTGTTGCAAGTTTTGATCAAATGGATGGGGGAGGATCATCTTCAGGTCGTGTGTGTTTAGTGTTGTCAACTTCTGTGCGTGACGTCATACTAGTTTCTACAGTGAAACTACCAGTGTGGAGGTGATTTCCAACCATTGACAATCATAAATTAGGTGTGTTGCAACTATCGTATTTCACTTAATCAATAATAATGTTTAAAAAATAAAAAATGAAGCATCTGAAAAAGCAGCATTTATTCAGCTATCCATGCCAGTAATGTGTAGTGACAGGCAGAATAAACGTGTTTTCTTTCACTCAATGGCAAAAGGTACGCCAACAATATACAAACAGTCGGGTCAAAAATAAACCAATTTGGATTTATTTTCCAATTACTGTGTCAGAAAGGGGCTGACCGCCACTTGGGTTATTTATTTGACCCAACTTTGTGGGTGAAAAAAAGTTCTGTATGTACCATGGATGTTGATAGCTGTCATGGTAACCCGTCATACAAGTTGTTCAGATGTGTGGTTTAACCCAACAATTTAGTTACTCTCAGAAAATTGGACTCCAGTGTATCCACTTTTTTTTTTCGTTTGGTGTTGTGAGATTCTTCCCATGTAAAATACGTGCTTTGGCTGTGTTTGGAAACAAATACTTCTGTAGTGTATTCTTTTATTTGTATCACCTCTATTATTGTGATCAAGAAAGCTGACCCTCAATCTAAATAGCAGGAGCCTAAATACAATTTAATCTAACTGATAATTGGATAATTAAGTTTTCATGTTACAAGATGATTTACGTTTATCATTTACGATACAAATATTTCCATTATGTTCAAATTAAAAAGTTGATTGTTTATTTTGTGTTTACAGTAAGTAGGCCAGTATGTAATGAGTAGTGTCTTTTTTTTTTTTTAACCTTGCTTTTATTCACCACATACTTGAGTTTTCTCTCAATAACTGTATCATTGCTTTAATTTTGAAACTAATTATGGAACAGAGCTTTTTGATGATGTGGGTAATGGGTCATAATAACTGTAATATTTTAATAAAATAATTCAAATTTACCAACACAGTTTATGGGAAAATACATAAATGAGATAATTAGTAGCCCCTGAAGGACTTCATCTGGAACATATGGTAGCTTCACAAACAAAAACATATAGGTCGTCTAAAAACAAATTGTTTGTTCTTTGACATTCGTTGCGCAATCGGTGGCATAACAATTATGAGCATATGTGTAGAATGTGCATTAAATCCACAAGAAACATGAGGAAATATTGCATCCATCCAGAGAATCTTATCATGGATTCTTATTGTTTAGGTTACAGTAAAAGTACTATAACAGAAAACATGTATGCGGATTATGCAGTAGTGAGTACTGGGGGCAATGAAGGTTACAATAACCTTTTAATACGGTACACAATGGACACAAAACAAACACTGTAATATGCTTTAGAATGATGATGATAAAACAAAAGAACCCATAAACACTGACACTCACGATACTCACAATACTTTAAACGTTCTGTATAAACAACTAACTAGTCAGACAACCATCTGTGCTTTGCTTTATTGACGAAACATTGCTTTTGTCTCTAAACCCAGCTGTAATTGGCTTCATCTGTTCTTTTCACCTTCAGCATAGGAAATCCGAACATGGCAGGATTCATGCATAAATAGCACTTTTGTCATTGTGCTCGTCACAGCAGCTATACTGTCAGCATGTAAACAACCTTTGCATTACCACAGATGCCATTCAGTTATATAAATAGAGCCATCTATATTGACTTATCTACATAGCTCATGCATGCATTCAAAGTCAGTATTGCTTTATATTATCGGACTACTAATTGTTTGGCATAGTCGGGCTGATGTCTTGCATCGCTTATCACTCCTTAGCTAAGAATCGCCCGTTATATAGAACAGAATCACTATAATGATCCATTGAAGTGACAACACTAGCGAATATATCACATTCCACTTCCATATTCCTGAGATCGTGCGTGAACTCAGCTGAGGTTACAGTAAATGCAGCTGTAGGTTTGCACACTAAGCCTACTGTATATTGTGTGTGTGCATTTAGCTCAACAGTCCAGTGACAACCACCAGATGATCGGCTTTAACAGCTTGGACGCCACGTTCACAGCCAGTCAAGTGCGAGCAGCATGGGAAGTGTCATCAAGGTCAACAGCAGGCCACTGCAGCTTTGTAACAGGACACTCCAGGCGGAACAGGGGAGGAGGAGCTCTGCATGAAGAACAGAGGAGGATTTTTTTTTATTTCAAAATAGTCCAAACGGGATGTTAACAGTCGAGGTGACTTACTTTTCTCCACCACCGAGGTTTTGGACGCAGTAGCCGAGTCGGCCAGTTTGATGTTGCAGGTGAAGTTGGACTTGCCGTTGGGCAGGTTTTTAAACAGCAGCCGGCAGATGTTGCCCGGGAAGATGCGGGCTTTGGCTCGGTGCTTGTAGGGGGCATGCTGCTCCTCCTCCGGGTTGGTGGTGTCCAGCAGTCGTTCCCCTTGTGTGTACTTGCAAAATACTTCGGGTGACTCAGCGGGAAGTGAATATTTGCAATCGAGCCTGACGTGGTTCTCGTTTATCAAGCAGTAAGATAATTGAATCACTTTCTGAGCTGACGCAAAGCCTGAAACGAGGGGACAAACAATGACAAATCACAAATATAGAATTTTTTTTAAATTATGATTACGACCAGAACCATGCTTAGATTAGAAAATATGTCATGATTGACCTCACCAAACAAAAGAATTGTGGTGAGGAGGAGCATTCTTGCAACTTTCCTGGAAAAAAACATTTAAATTAATGTACACACGCACTTTTCAAATATGTCATTTTCATGTCAAAAATTGAGTACTAAACATTGTCCTAACCCGGATTGGCTACATGTACCACAATTCGGACCAGGTAAGTGCAGTGTAGCCTTACTCTTCATGCTGTGCAGTGAAGAGCTAGAAAGTTCACTGGACAAATGCCAGCAGTGATGCATTCCTCTTCATAACCACACCTACAAATGCTGATTATTTGCCAACTTTAAATACATCGGAGTTTTACAAATACATAATCAGTACATAAATTGGACTGCAAATTTCCTCCATGTAGTTTAAAAATATTTACTTGAAAGCATTGTAAACTCATCGAGATCATTATTTGCCCAAAAAGAAAATCGTATCCAGATTAAGTATTTATGTCATAAAAGTCAATATTTACCCAATGCGGGATTATGCAAGCAATAATGTATGAATCATCCTCACCTTGTCTGATGCAGTTTTATTGCTCTCCTCAGTGCTCTGCAGTGATGCCAGGGGTTGTTACAGTAGAGGTCGGCGCCGAGAAGAAACACAGGCGAGAGTAAGGGAGGGGGGGGGGGGGGACAGTGAGGGAGGTGGAGAAAGGGCTGCTCCACTCCAGTTAAGGGACATTTATCAACATTACATAGGCATTACTATTGATTTTTTTTTTCACACCGTCTTTTAATAGAGGACAGACGTTGATCTGCTGACAAACTTCATTGGCTGTACTGTAGATTCTTATTCAATGTTAGGAAATGTACAGCAGGTCTTTGTGGTCCATGTACAGTTTATCATAATGTGTAAGGTGTTTCCCACAATTAAGCTAAACAAAAAAATGACATTGCAAAAATGTATTTGTACTCATTTCCTCCTTTTGTCACCCTACCAGCATAAAGTTTTGGAGATTTTATAGTGTATGAGTTTCTTTATGATCCACTTGTTCTGCTGAGCTGTTATTTGTCTCTTGGGCAATGAATGATATTGTTTTTGGAGCAGCCGATGTGTGACACTAACAAAAGAAAGGTGCAGCTACAAATTATTCAGCACATTGACATTGGCTGCGATTGCAGCCTTTAATGAGGGCGGTGCGCTCACCCCACGCCCCGATCATCCGCGGATTTTGCGAAAGGCATATTTTTATGAAAAATCAGCATACAACGAGAGCTGTTGTCCCAAGGTTTGTGTTCAAACATAGAGGACGTTGCCCTTAATGCTAAACTCATTGTATCCTCTGCGCACATGGTGTGCACGCTGCTCATCCATCTTTTCAAGGACATTTGCTGAACACGTCTCTTGCCAAAGTAGTCTCTGAGGACGTTGGCAGCAGTGTTGCAGCCCTCTCAAAGACACAAGCCCCAGCAGCTAATTAAAGCAGCCCAGCAATGTACTGTATAATGCAATTTTGCTTGTGTTAATTGATGTCACGCCTCTCAAAACTTCACAAAAATATTATATTATGAGTTAATAAAAGCGACTGCAGTTGTGTATTTGATGTTATATTTGTAAAACTGTCAATGGATGGATTAACAGTCAGGTCCATAAATATTGGGACATTGACACAATTATTATCTTTTTGGCTCTAAACAACACCACAATAGGTTTTGAATGAGATGAAGGGACTAAAATGAATGGGACAAATTTACAATCACAAATCAAAGTTTCACTTTTTCATTATTTGGTTACAAATCTTTTTCTAGGCCTCAACTACAACTGACTTCACTTTTAGCTTTGCCTTCAGCAAGTGAAATGCATGCTCAGTTGTATTTAGGTCAGGTGAATGATTTGGCAATTGCATAACATTTCACTTCTTCACCCTAAAAATATAATAACAATACCCTTCGGGTCATTGTCCATCTGCACTGTGAAGCGCTGCTTTACAGAAGCAAAAACACTGAAATTTGCTGATAAATCCTGATTGAAGAACAGAACAGTTAATCAAATAGGCAGTTAAAGATTATGGTAGTATGAAGTCATCTATGCTAATGCTATGGTAATATGTTAGCAGAAATATGAGTCATAAGTAAACTACTGCTGTGGTATGCTTGGATGAGTTTACTGTGGAAGAACTAGAATAAGGACCTGTGACACACACCCACACACGGAACACTGTAAGCTGTTATTGCTGTTGTGAAGAAACCATCTTCATTAAATATATATATATATATATATATATATATATATATATATATTATATACAAGTACAGTATAGTAATTCACATTTATTTTAGGCCTGTATTTTAAATCAATGAATATAATTTGAAATCATAAATAATATGGTACCAATAATAGCATCTGATTGTGATTTGGTATTTATACGAGTAACATTAAAAAATATATATATATTCTCTGACAAAAAAAAAAGAAGAATTTTGTAATTGAGAGGACATAACATGCAAAACAATAGTCCAGCGTTGGCTAACTTTTTTTCCCCCAGAGCTGGATATTCTCCCTAATGAATATGAATTGTAGTCCCTAACAAATAAACAAACAAATAGACATCTTGCATGATGCGTATTCTTACTCTTTCCACTAGATGTCAGAATGACGGCACTGTCTTGACGTTCTTAGATTTTTTCCAACAGAGGGAGCTCGTGTCGAACTGCGGCATTGCTCTACTGTTGGAATGTTCATTCTATAATAGAGGATATCATTTAATTGCTTTTGGGGGGGGGGGGGGCTGGGGGTGATCAAAGTATATAAAAAATAAAAGCAGTATAAACAAAACGCTTAGCATCATTCATTATCAATCTTCTTTCTGTTTTACGTGTGCGTGGAAAGTTCTACTGCCTTGTGCGTGTGCGTGTGCGCGTTTGCGTGTGTGTTGGAGCGAACATCCAGCTCAGAAGCAGCGCCGGATAGTAAAGCAGGTAGGAATCTCAAGCTGTGCAATCAGACATTTTGAGATCATAAGAAATATGCTGCCATTATTTTTTTGTTGGGGAGCGCACGGGGGTGCAAAGGTTTTAAACCTGCATTGAAGACGATCTGTGGATATGCATGCGCGTATGCAGCTGGGCAGTTTGCTGCAGTGCAAAGTCACTGCATGGGCGTCGTCACATCTGCAGCCTGCACTGACCCGCTATTTTTGCTGCTATAGCGGATACTTCCAAGGCCGTAATGATGTTATGTTGTGTTTTTCCTGCCGTCTTCACTGCTGTATTCAATAGGCGTGCGTGTGGAACTCTCATGAGGTCCCATGTTGCACTCTGTGTCTGCAGGTGAAAACGTGCTGTGAAGGTTATTGATGTGATCTGGAATTCGGTGCGGTATATTGCACACAAATGGCGCCTTACCTATTCACCACAACATGCCTTCTCTTCACCAGGATCATAATAACACACCAAACTCACAGTAAGTCCCTTTATTTAAAAAAAAAAATCCTGCTGTATACTGTAACTGAGCACAATTTTTTTTTTTACCAATTTTGTATCATGTCTTGAACGTTTATTGAACATAGATGGATAATACAAATATCAGTCAATCCAATTTACATGTATCACATAAAAAATAAAAAAAGAGAAAAAAACATGAATATTAAGATTCAATTAGCTCAATGAGCTATATATATATATATATATATAAATGAATCATGCTTGCGATAATGCTTGATTGTTTAGTTGTAGTTTTATCATATACAATACCAAATAAACAACAGTAACTGACAAAACATGTCATACAATTAAATGCAAAATAACATTATATCAGATTTTTTAATTAACAAATGAATAATCGGGACTAAAAATATTAGTTACAGCCATAGAAAATTCCACACTTTTTGCCACTTGCTGTCGGCTGAAAATTACATTACAGTTGAGCTCAGGTAATAGCCAATCACGGCTCAGCTTCAGAAAACAAGTGAGTCGTGATTAAAGCCTGCAACCGTGATGTCATTTTCAGTTGACAGCAAATGGCAAAATGGCCGCCTCCTGAGATGTATAAAAAAATGCAATTCCTATTCCAAGAATGCTGTGTTTAGACAAGTGGGGCTGCGTAGAACGTAATGTAAAGTACATGTTGGGGTTAAATTCCCCTAAAAAGTCACTTGCTTTTTTTCATCACAGAACCATCATGAATGTGTGGTGCCACTGCCCAATTCCTGTAAATAGCCGCCAGACATGATTACATAAAGTGTGTAGCTGTTTGCAACATCTGACAAAGATACTGCTGTGTTGGATCTAAAAAACAGATGGAGGGTTTCAATTGCTGCCAAATGTCCAATTTAGGATCTTTGTCCTGCTGAGAAATTACCATTCTGCAGTCATAAGACTGCCATTTTCTCCATGCAAGATTCTGCTCACAAAAACTGAACAAGACTTGTATTCTGTTTGTTTCTCCATAGTGAGTTCCTTCTACACATTTCTTTTCCCTCCGCGTGGGCCTCAGATGTTTCCATGCCTGACTTACTTGGAGAGGAACGTCAGGGTGGACTGTGAGTTTCCAAACTCCAACGAGGTCCCGGGCCCCTACTGTGAGTATCGTCAGGATAGCAGGCTGGTGGGCAGCACCTACCCCAACGCCGTCATCTACGTGTCCACCGAGGACCGCAGGAGGAGCAACGTCAGCCTGTTCGCCCCAGACCTGTGCCGCCTCACCTGGGCGCCGATGGCCGATGAGAAGCCGTACACATACACGTGCAGGGTTTACCAAGGGACCACCTGGAAGGAGAACAGCATGGCCGTGCATCACCGTGAGTCCACTTCTTGTTTAACCCCCCCCCCCCCCAAAAAAAAGAACTAAATAGCAAGTGACATTTTGCTCTCTTTGCAGGGATTCTACCAATCTGCTCAGCTATCAGCGTGATGTTTGAATCCGCGCCGTGGCTTTTGTCAGTGGCGATGTCACTTCCTGTGGCGGTGGGTCTTCTGAATTCATGAACTTTTTCTGATGGCACAATGAACCTGGTTTGTGGCTCACTTTAGTGTTAAATCAATTTGAGATGATCATGATTTAGAATACTCCACAATAAGGAAATGGAAATATACATCACAAGAGCCTTCTTTTTAACACACTCATTTTCTAAATCTTCTTTTGTTTTTTTGTTTTCTGCCCCAGTCAACACGATGATTGTCCTTAAATGGTATGAAATGGTATTTTGTTTGAGGTCA
This sequence comes from Vanacampus margaritifer, assembly GCF_051991255.1. Lineage (NCBI taxonomy): Eukaryota > Metazoa > Chordata > Actinopteri > Syngnathiformes > Syngnathidae > Vanacampus > Vanacampus margaritifer. The sequence continues at coordinate 8,828,641 of NC_135447.1, read as the reverse complement.
GCATTTGGTTTGCTTTTTATAAATGAGTCACTTTCATCTATGTGGATACAAACGTTTCATTTTGTTAAAAACAAAAACAATCATATTGCATGTTGTTGTTTTTTTTTGCTACATTGAATACAAATCGATTAACCTTCAGCATATACTTACTGGCCACATTATTAGGTACTCCTGTCCCTAGTTTAAAAAGTATACTGGACATTGTGGCTTTTTCATATTACTCATATAGTACCACATCTCTGTAGCAACAAGTAGCACTTAAATTGTATCAGGATGCAAATTATGTGATGAGATCATCATTTTTTTCAGACCAGTCAGTTTTTCAGATAGATGCTACACACAAGACAAAAGGCAAAACTGTGGAATGGAACGTCTGAAAGCGACTTTTAAAATCTTATGATGTTTAAAATCAGGAGTACTCTCCTCTTCTTATGCTCATAAATATGTTACGGTACACATGTCACAAAATTACGTGAAAATTAATATTTCATATTAATTCGAACATATATCACATTAATTTGTGGCATTTTTTTTTTACATGTTTGCTAGGATTTTTCAGGTTCATGCTGTGTGTATTATTTTCAAATATGTATTGTTGTTTTTTAACACAGGTTTATTTTACTGTTATATTACCAAATACTGTATGTACTAAATGCTTTAACAAAGTTATAAAGCAATAAAGGTGTAAATCCACACATGGGCTACACGTTGTTTTTCTCTTTGCACTTTTTACTTTTATGGTTACCTGATTTACCTCCAGGAGAGTAGCCTACAATTGGGAAGAAAAAAAAATTGTTCGTAAAAATTGGCCTTTACGTGAAATTAAACCAAAAATATTAACAATGAAAACATTTGTTGTCCAATTTGTTTTAACAGCTTCGTTTTAGAGTGTTGTTGTACTGCTATTATTTCTCCAAAAGAGGGAGCTATTAGCTAAACAGTCACTATTTAGTTGAAGCGTTCATGGCCCATGTTTTTTTAAAAATATATATATTTTGCTTTTAGCCTTTTGGACAGCAGCTTTAGCAAAACCTAACTGTATTTAATTTGAATATTTCAACACTCAAAAGCCAAGGAGCTTTAGTGGATTTTAGGACATGATATTAGGGTAGTGAAGTGACCTAGGAGTAAATTACTGTACTGTGATGTAGTAGCCTGCAATAAATGTTGTATACCTTAATAAATGTGTTGTACAATGTCCACTGTACTTTTACATTGTTGTTTTCGCCAAAGCAATACTTTTACAGCCCTTCTTATATCCAGGTTTTTAAATGGTTTGCAGTATTTCCAGTTGTACAAACTTTTCCAAAAAAACAGCCCTCAGTCCCAGAGTTTATTTCATTGAATCAACATACATCCTGACCTCCTGTTGTGATAAACAGAGGTGTGCTCAGAAGCTGCATGTGTGTGTGTGTGTATGTGTGTGTGTGTGTGCATGTTATGTTTTTATTAGCAAAGCTCCAAAGACACAAACCACCTAATTCCCTGGCTTTGTGCCAGGGCCACACGGATTCATTAAGCAGACCTCACATCCGCCAATCCCCCTTATGAGAGAAGCCAAAAGTTAACTTTATTTATGAAAACGCAGCGAGAATAACTATGTATCGCCATCCCTTCTGAGTAGTCAATCAAGGAGGTGATAGAATCCTCCTGTTTCTTATTAGATGATGTTTGTAGAGATGAGACAACATCTAATGTAGTCTGTGTGTGACCTGAGGTGCTTAGATATCAGTTTTTTGTTCTTTTTGCTGTTAGCTTGGAGTTAATTACCAAAGTACTTCTTGGAAACTTCAAATTGTCAAAGTCATGCGTGACAAGACTTGTTTCTGTGTCACTGTTAAAGAAGAATCTTAGAATATTGTTATTCTGGCCTGCAGTCAGTTCACCTTTTATGATACTGACTGTTTGGAATCCTTGTTTCAAAATTCAGACGAATCAGCAATTATCCCGTAACCTCAAGCTCAGAGGTTTCTCTGTATTTCATCATTGACGACATGTTTTGGTGCAAAGTATAACAGACCACCCAGAGTGCCATTAGCTTATTTGACCCCACTTTGAGTCTTCTCATAGTCTTAATTAATTGGTCTTAATTAATTGGTCGGTCAAGAAGGAGAGGTGATTTGATGATGTTACTTGCCCTATAAAGCTTTAAATGCGGATGACAAAACTGACTATTCAGATTGAGATTAATTTATTGACCCCCTAAAAGGGCAACTCCCCCAGTCAGAACTTGTCCGAGAAATATGAAAACAAACAACAATGACCAACAGAAGGAGCCAGATTGGTGAAGCCTGGAAAAAGGGGGCACAGTATTAACCTGGAAAAAAATCAGCACATAAAGCTCATTGCACAGGAATAAAAGTGTTGCTTTGGCGCCATTTTATGGCATCTAAGGGATATTATGAACCTTTTGAGCGAGGTGTCGATAACTTGTGGATTTTTACTATTATGTACAGTATTTTTGGTCTGCCTTTCCTGTTCAGACAATATTAGTGTACTCAGTTAAGTGTAGTCAGGTTAACCCAAAGTCAGCTAGGATAACTTAAACTTAGCGCAACAGAAAATCGATAAAGTGTTGTGAAACACTGTTCAGTGTTGATGATTTATCATTGCTGTTTTGCACTGCGGGCAAGTCCAACATGGCCTACATGGAGGTCTGTGCGCAACAGAGCGTCATTCCAGTTTTTTAGATGCCCTCTAGTGAAGACTGTACTCAACGAGTTCAAAAGGCAGCCAGCGAATTTTTTACTTTTCTTGTTGTCGCTCGCAGCGATGAACTTGTTTTATGAACAGCCATCCATCTTGTGATGTCATTTGAGGTAACTGGAACAGCGATAACTTGCATTGCGTGTTCTATATGCCAAGTATAAACTGATCAGCAGTTTGGTAAAATACTTCAGATAAAACCTTCATATCTTCTAAGTTATTTAAGGACAGCTACAGTACAGGTTGCATCGTTTGTAATATCTTATCTTGTGACCATAAAATGAGTCTGACTGTGACTTGGTGAACCTCAGAGAGCATATGAAGAGCTTTTGTAGTTGCTGGCCCGTCCATATTGTGCGCAGATCCGTTTTGATATTTGGAATCTTTAAAATAGGGTATGGAAAACTGTACACTTTCGGCATATTGTCATCTGGCATATAATTTGAATTGGCTTTGTGAGCTACTCACTTCTAAAATATTTGATCACGAGGCAATCAGCACATCTGCCTGCAGTTTTGAGGCTTGGCATTCCAGTCTCAAAAATACGAATTTGCATGTTAATGTCTTGCTTTTGTTATTTAGCTAAAAACAATGTACCAAGATGTTGTTGTAGTAAGTTGAACAACATTTTCCACTTTATTAGATGACAAAGTACTTATTGTCAAAAATTAGTAAACAGACAAATCAAAGCCCTTTTACAAAACAATATATTTTATTTATTTTTTATTGCCAGAAAATATTTACTATAGAAACTAATGGCTATAATCCTCTTACAAATAACACATGCAATGCAACAAGTAGAGAGAAAATATTCTGAACATGTCCATAAATTACCAGTTTCAGATACATTCAGATGCAAATAAAAATATATGTACAAAAAAGTAAATAACATTACAGCAGGAGCAAAAGAATCCCTTCGAAGCTTAAGAGGTAAAAATATTTTGAGGTATTGAATGTTCATTTATTTACTGCAAAAGTTTGAATTGAGATACATGAAAACACATTTTCACAATCATACATACAGTATAGCATTTTGGGTAAATTTAATAGCAAACAGACACACAGTAATAAACTACATGAGAACGTAATATGTACAACAGTCTGACAGCACATGTATGTAGGCACAGTGAATTGGTATTTCTTTTGAAGATAGAGAGAAAAACAAATATTGCATAACAACTGTAGGCGCTAAAATGTACAGCTAAAAACAAACAAACAAATAATTCCAGCGCAGTGTTTAAATGAGAAGCATCCCTTTCATTTCACATAAGAACACACTCCAGCAATTTTTTTTAAAATAAAAACAATGGAAGAATTTCCTGAAAAGTATTTAGAAACATGTATGTACGAAAGTGTAGAGCTGCCAATGTGGAGTAAACATTTTTGGCTGGCAAGTAAGTTCAAACGTACTTGTGAATACTTTAAAACGTACTTGCAAATAAATTTGAATGTATTTAAATATGTTCAAACATACTCGCAAATACGTTCGAACGCACTCGCAAATACGTTCGAACGTACTTGTAGGCTAAATGCTACAAAGTTAGCATATCTTCCCATAATGCCACGGGGTATTATTTGCATATGTGCGAGTGAAAACAAAACCCCGTTTTTAGGCATTTGGGCCACATTATATTTTCGTTTTAAGTACACCTTGACTACACATTGGCAGCTCTACGCTTCCATATGTATGCACTTCAATGATGGCAATCATAAAAACAATCAAGGCTATTTTCGTGACATAAATAAAAGCCGATTATAGAAGACACAAACACACAGCAATACATTTGACAAGAAAAAAGGCCCCAAAACAAAAATAAATATCCCACTGTTTGTAAATGATGTGTTACTTGAAGAGAAAGTGTTTATTGGTGAAAATGGACGGAATGTTGAGCTATGGTGCTTTTCACATCACATCTGACATCGGCCATTTTGCCACTTGCTGTTTACTAAAAATGACATCACAGTTGCTCAGGGCTCAGGTAATGACCAATCACCAATAAATGGTCAGCTGTTTTCTGGAGCTGATTTTTGATTGGTTGTTGTCTGAGCCCCGATTGACCAATCAATGATCAGAACGCCGTGTTTAAGACTAATGGGGGCATACACCATATTAGCTTCAATAATTTTTGGGGGATTGACTTCCTGTTTTACAGGTCCTGGTAATCTTGTGTCATCTGTTTCTGACGAGCAAAACAAAGACAATTACATGTAACGCAAAGCATTGGCAGACATAAAATGGCAAGTGAAGACATGATCTCTAACATTAGCTACTTTGTGGAGTATCTTGAATGAGTTTTGTCTCAGGGTGAGGATAATACATAGTGGAGGACGGGAAACATTTTTGACCATTCAGGGGGAACACTTGCAAGCCGGCTGCTGGGTCGAAATTGAAGTCCAGCGCCCCGCCATCCATGAGGGTGTCATGGAGGACGGTCTCCATGTCGCATTCAAACCTCTCGATGGACATATTATCCAGGTCGCTGGGCAGCCGCTCCTGATGATGAGCATGTGGGCGAAGCTCCCTGTAGCCGTTGCTGGCGCGGCAGGGCGACGTGACATTATGAGCGGGGGCCGGGTGACCACGGGCCAATTGCATGTGTGTCATTTGAGGAGGGCCCCTCGAGAGACTGCTCAGACTGGTCAAAGGGATCATGTTGCCGCTATTCAAATCCCGATTATGCATATTGGGATTAACGTGACGGACGGGCAGACTCTGAGCGGGATGGATGATTTTGGTGCCGTTGTGGACCCCCAATTGGCTCTGGCTGTCGTAGGTGGGTACTGAGCAATGGCCCCTAACAACATGAGAAATTGGTGAATCCTTAAAGGGGATCAGGTTTCGACTGGCGTCTGCTTCGCAGGACAGCAGCTCTTTAAGGAGGCCGGGGGGGAAGATGTACTGGTTCTCATAAGCTCCATAGTCCTGCTTGATCTCTCGCAGTGGATGCATGGAGACAGGGGACATCGAGTTCATCCTGGCCTGAGCGTACATGCATTTTCGGAAGTCCTGTTGCGGCTGCGCGGCGCTATAGGGACCACTCTGAAGCATGGCGACATTAGACGAGTCAGAACCCATTTGGGGATTCTTCGGAAACAGCAAGTTCATGTTATCCACCAAGTTCTCCATAACCACTTCGGAACCACCCATGGATCCAGACACTTCAGACAGGCTCGGGAGGGGAGGGGCAATCTTACTCCCCCCGGGGTACATAAGGTGACCCTCGGCTTCCCCGAGGTCATCCTGCTCCGAGGAGAAAGGCGAACGCCGGCCGCTCAGGGTGCTGGCGTCGGAGCTGGCGCGGGTTCTGAAGGAGCTCCAGGACTCAAAGTCCTCATTGCTGTGGGAGCTTGGACTTCCCAGCCAGTTGGAGTACTGGGAACCAGGACTGCTCGCTCCGGCTTCGGCGCCGTCCTGGAGAGCCATCTGGATGTGTGGAAAAGACAAACAACTCACTGTATTGTATATCAGAGGGTCGGGAACTTTTCGGATGGAGGTCTCCAGACCCCCAGTTTGAGAACCCCTTCTGCATACAAAACATCTTAATCCATACACTGCTATACCTTTTTCTTTGTGGCTCTTCCTCGGCTCTTGGTGAACTTGCTGTTGCTGTCCATGGAGGCAGCTCTGCGTCGCGGCGACTTGCCATTCTTGCCCCCTTCCGGGTTCAGCATCCACCAGGAACTTTTTCCCGTTCCCTCGTTTTGAATGCGCACAAAGCGACTATGCAGCGAGAGGTTGTGTCTGATGGAGTTCTGGAAGGGGAAGAGGTGAATTATTTGAATTTCACAGCCATGTAGTCATGACTGGGTAAAAAAGATTGTGAAACTTTCTTTATGTTGCTTTTGTTGCTTTAATGTTGTGTTTGTTGTTTTATATATTTTGTCTTTACACATGTACTTTTATAACCAGTCAGTTTTTTTATTTTTATATATACATGTTCAAAATCAAATTGAAAAATGTGATCTTGTTGTTACGGTCTGTCACGAGCGCGGAGTGGAGGACCCAAATGCAGGGAGGCAGGTTATACTGACATACTCTATTTTACAAAAAGGGGTACTGGTTAGCATTAAATAAACAAAGATCTGAACAGATCAAAATCAAAGTAACAAACAAAACACCGGCGGTGACAGCGACAAGCATCAATGATCCCACAAGGACTGACCAAACCCAGAGAAGTAAATACACACACACTAACGAGATAACAAGACACACCTGGGGCAAGACACAAGTGGCTGAGGGCACGGATTGGTCAACACGAGGAAGGGCAGGACCACACACAAGACCAGAGCCCCAAACATGACACTTGTGAGCACCGAAAGTTAATTATTTGCCTCCACACTCGAAATACAGTATTGCGCTTTTTCCAAAAGCTCAAATGAGATAATATGAACACAAAAGTAATGGTAAGGCAATTGAACTAAGTGTCCAATCAGATCGCTCTGATGTCACATCTAGGCTGCTTACAGCTACTCGGGGACATATTTTGCTGGTAGCCAGAGATTTGTGACAATGTGATGATTTTGTATTAACAAGCTGTAAAGCCCTTTAAAAAAAAAAAAAATCTCTGGTCTTTTAGCTTGGCAACACTGCGCAGCATTCACACACAGTCGCTGAGGGAATTGCAATATCTACTTATTTATTATGGTTGTCATCACAGGAGGTGATGATCATACGTTTCCTGTGATGTCAGTGCACTCTTATCAGCACATCTCAATCCCACCCATCTGCTGGCGGCAAAACTACTCCACCAAAGTGGAAAAGCACGCAGAGAAAACAGAAAAAATATACTCATGGGTCAACACGAGTAAGGGAATGAGTCGAAATCACCACAAAGAGGGCAGGTTTAAAAACACTGCAAATGAGAGAGGGCTACTTTTGGTTCCCCCTAAATTGCTCAGTTTGTCTGCAGCCATTTTGAGTTGAACACCTAAAGCCTCATATAGTTACTGAACTTCTCTTTAATGATATGGGTCTAAAAAGGGAACCAGCGGCGCCTCCTATCATAATCTTCTCAGAAGAGGATTGGAGAAAAAGACTCACATGCAAACGTCTCGTACCACTCAGGCCTCTTGGGAGAAAATCTTCCAAATACGACAAAACACGTCTGCCGTAGAACAACATGTCGAACCAAACATAAGAGTGGGGAAGTCCCCCTACCAGGCCACAATGAGACAAAAGCAGCTCATTACAGTTACAGTGAAGCCAGATGTCCTCAACCACAGAGTTCATCAGGGCTGAACAAGCAGGGATGGTATGATGCTCACATTCAAAACAATGATTTGCAGTTGAATGTTTTAGTCATTGCCAATCAGTTTGAAGTAAACAACCTCTTGTTATGGTACCTAAAGTAAAACGTCCGCATGCCTTCGAGTAAAAATAGAAAAATATACTGTACAACTACTCAGTCTATTAATTTTAGATGACTGCCGCCACGCAAGAACACTTAACCACAAGCTGGTTCATCCACTTCCATGCGAGGTCGGGAGAACATTTTAGCAGAAAAATGAGAGCAGGGTGGAGGTTACAGGGTTTGCATGTGGAGAGGGGAGGGTGCGAGAGTGAGATGTTGTTGCTATGTGGGCCGGGGTCAATGAGTTCACCGCTCGCTGAACACGAGGCTCCTCAGCCACCTCTGACGGAGACATGCAAACAGGTCGGATGGAGGATCATATGTAATGTACTACTTTCAGACTTCTCGGCCCGACTTTTATGCAATAAGGCGTCCAGTGTAGGATGCGGAATGGAGAGAGTGAGGTGGCGTGAAAACAATGTTCAATCTGTCCCTGTTTATTTGAATCAAGACTTTTTCCTCCCTCGACAGGAAATATGCCTCTAAGTGGCGCAGGCTCACTTGACAGACCTGAAACCATAAGTGAGCAACAAGTAGAAGCACAGCCAAGATCGCTGGCAATATGCAAATGAAATGTCTACACCCTCTGATTGGTTCTAACAATAGATCACGGACTGCATGACCGGTCGCCGGGAAGACGCATTCTCTCCTCAGTCTGGGATAATCCTCGTCTGAGACGGACCTCACCTCAACCCAGACAGAACAAAAGGCTTCCCCGGCCTGGCTAATTCAGGAGGTGCCCCTGTCACACACGTCAGTCCCCTGAAAGCCCGACCTAAGGTGGCCTGGATGTTTCATTGTCGCCGCACGTCTTTTAAAAATCACATACGGCCCTCAACCCGAAGCCACTTTAAAAGCATTTAAATACCTGAGGCTGCATGAAACATCATCTGAATGTAGGCCATTTGCAAATTGATTAACTTGATTGACCACTTTATAGGCACATCAGTATTTTTCCCAGGGCCAGATTAGGGAGGCCTGAAAGTGAGAAATGTTTAGAGAAAAACTCTACTGAGTAATTTGACCTGTGACCCATATCAAAGCAGTCATATAATACTACAGTGAAGAAAAAACACATTTGTTATTTACAAACACAAAGGCAAGAAGTATTGTTTTAAAGTTTATTGGTTAGTTTGTTTTCTTCACGATATGCACCACCATTATTGTAAACACGGTACTCTGATTAATATTATGTTGGTGAAATGTGAGTTTAGCAGCAAAATCCACCCATTTTTAACCATCTCAGGAGGCGGCCATTTTGTTACTTGCTGTCGACTGATAACGACCAATAATGGTTCAGCTTGCTAATGTCACATGACCAAATTCAGAAAACAGGTGAGCCGTGATAGGTCGTTGCATCAATGTGATGTCATTTTCAGTCGACAGCAAGTGGCAAAATGGCCGCCCTCAGAGATGGATAAAAACAAGTCGATTTTGCTGCTTAACTCATATTCCACAAACAAAACATTAATCAGAATGGCATGTTTTGACTAGTGGAGGCACATACAACATATTATTGTCAAGGAAATCTTTAAGTTGACTTCTAAATGTGGACGGAAGATTGTTTTAACTTATTTTGCTGTTTTAGTCACAAATCTAATCCTAACAGCCGACATCATTCTCCAAGAACCCCTTGTGTCCATTTCAAACTTTTGTCAACAGTTTGTTTAAGGGCCATTGTAGCATTTCAAATACATTTTCCTGTTGTGTTTTTGTTACCACAGGAAATCGTTTTTGTACAGTTGCTTCAAACCGCCACATGTCTGTAGGAGTGAAAGGACAGCTTTAATTTGCATGTGAGTGTGTCCCACTTGTCCTAGCTGGCTGGGGTCAGCTGGTGCAAGGCCATCTGAAACGGGACCGATTTCTTTGCTGCTGACAGCCGCTATTTTCAGTTAGCTTTCAAGAATGCCACATGTCGGGATGCAAACTGTAAATGCAATTTGCTGCTAAACCCCTTTTGCAGTACCGCAATATGGCAAAAGAAAAATACTCAACTATGGTAACTCTTCTAATCAACCAAACTGTTATTAGTAGAAATACCACAATACCGGATTCTCAATATCACTCCAAATTGAACTATATTTCTAATCTTATATATTGTATAAAGCTTCAGGCCCCTCCTACTGGAGGTGAAAACAATCTCATTGACACAGCTGCTGTTCCTTGTGCAGCCAAGCGCGAGGCTTGCTGTATCGGTTACAGGATGAGCAAACAAGGCTCAATCAGGTCAGGTGCAGCCAAGTGAAACTGGACACACGTGCAGTCTATACAGATGTTGCACATACTGTATATAGCACCAGACACAATTACAGGCAAGAAGAGTCCCCCAAGAGATAAAGGGCATCATTTTATAATTAGGGTCTGACCGATACAAAAAGTTCTGATACCCGTGTAATCGGTTGATTAAATTAAATATATATATATATATATATATATATATATATATATATATATATTATGAATAAAACAACTTATTTTTTGATCCCTTCATTCTTATTCTTACAACAAGAAAAAGATGACTGTAACCCGGTAATTCGCCGTTGTGGCTATGTTAGCGCACGGCTTCGGAAAAACTTGAATAACACGTCATTGTCTCTCAAGATGTTTATTGGATTGAATAGAGTTGGAGCGCCATCTAGTGGATAAACGGCATAAGGATATCATTCGGAGCGATTCCGATACTGAACACTATTTACTGTCTTGCGTGAAAAGCAAGAATGTGTTGGCATTTAATCAGCAAAACTCAGACCGATCATGATTATTTTCAATATCGGCCGATAAAATCAGCTGACTGATTAATCGATCGGGCCCTAATTATTTTGTTTCATGATTGCCCTACGATTGGCTAGTCACAAATGGATAATTGTTATTATTATCATTATTCCTTTAAAAACAGATAATCCCCTACGTCATTCTAATGAATCAGAATCCCACAGTGAGACAAAAAAAGACATTTACCATTCACCATAAACTCTTTTGGCACCTTTCATATGAACTATAGGTATTATTATCGCTGCTATTACAACTAAAACTATTACAACAAGAGAGCTTAGAGATTTTACTGTAAAGAGATGAACCACTTCCTGTCACTGGCTGCCGGGTTCTACCCTCCCCCATTTTCTGCCACTCAACAAGTGGAGTTAAACAAAAGCTTGGGGTGAGATTTAGTTGCAAAGCGGCTTAATATATACTTTTTTTTTCTTTTTAAATAAGCATGCACTACCCTCCAGATAGAAATGGAGAACATCTCATCTCTTAATAGCTGTGTCATGTGCGTCCGCCTATAACAGCGAGCATCACGCTGCAAGGCCACCTACTTCAGCCGCCACATCAAAGTTCAACTGAGGAGAATATGGAGAGATACGCGTGACAGAAAATGGGCACAATGTGGTTGCGTGCAATTTACATAACGACCCAGTAAAAATTCTTAAATGTGTTTTTTTTTCTCCACACGTTCATATAAACAATGCAGTAGCGCGCATGCCAAGGATTCCACAGACTCACACATGGGCAGACAGCAGACTGTATATGCAGGCCTCTGAGTCAGCTGAGTGCTTCCCTCCTTCCCTCAAGCCAGAATTGTTCTTTAAAAAAAAATAATAATAATAAGGCCGCAGCCCTGAGCCTCCCTTTCTTCATGGGGTTACTCTAAACTCTCAGTGGGCCTCTTAAATTCACAGGCGGGCCTCTCCTCTTTTAACCTTGTGATTCTCAAGACAATTGGCTGACAGTTATTCAACGTGCCACTTTATATCTCGTCTCTCATCAAGCACCATGTCACAGAATGACCTAGGCCGAAAATGTGGATTATAGAAACCTCAGCAACACTAATAAAAAGGTTTAATCTGAGAATAAATAGGTTCTTTATTTTTATTTTTTTTTTCAAGTTTTTTTTTAACACTTTGGATAACTCCTTCTTAGCTCGCATACTGGCAAAAGTGATTGAGTAAAATTCCTGTGAACTAAGAATTTGGTCGCAATTCAGTTACAGTGATTACGCTGTACATTTTACAACAAACTTCAAAAAAAATGAATGCTCTCTGCCCTCCTGGTTTGTGTTTATATAGTGGTATTTTTACCAGCCGAGATGTCACGAAGAGCTTCGAAAATATATTTAAAAAGTGCCAGGAGTTCCTCCGTTGCCCACACATGCCACAAGGAGACGTCAGTTCAAACGACTGCGCAGAATTTAAGGGACTAAGAAGTCAGGGAGCTTTCAGATCTATCGTTAACATTCTCTGATCTAAAGCGTATCCTGTGCTTCACTTTCTTGTCACGTTATAAAAAATAAATAAATGCAAGCCACTCAAAATGCAACAGTTCTTCTTTTATTGGTCTTACAGAGACATGAACACCCCTAATATATATGCATATGCATATAAATATCACTGGTGTCGGGCCAAAACCTCGTACCTCCGAAATCGTCACTTCTCAGGAGTTTCTTCAAATATTAACATTGCATCATCAAAGAGAGCGAAGTCATTTTCAACACTTTAGATTGATTAATAATTTGTAAAATTGACACATGGACGCACCAAAAAGTATAGATTTCTGAAAAAATATGAAATTGGCCATATTGTGACTTTTGATATTTCGGCCCGACGCCAGCGATATGTACATATACATATATATTAGGGGTGTGCATCTCTCCACAAAAAAAATTGATACGTTTTTTCACATGTGGGGTGCAAAACGATTCGAGGAATGTTCGATTTGAAAGTGAAACGATTCGATTCGGAACGGCACATTTCGAGAGGGTATGACGCAATTACTTTTTTTGTTTGCACGAACTATTATGTAAATGTGCCATTTCCTTCTATGATATATCTTTCCAATAAAAGACAATTCTTGATATACTTCAAAGTGGAACCATTCAATTTGCTTCATTTTGATGCATCTTTTAAAACCGTTTATTGTTACACTGCAAATGATTCAACCCTACTGTGAATGCTTGTTTATATGTGCCCTGCATTGAGCTGGCGACCAGTCCAGGCCGTACCCCGCCTCTCATCAAAAGTCAGCTGGGATAGGCTCCAGCTCACCCGCGACACTAATGAGTTATAAGCAGTATAGAAAATGGATGGATGGATAAACTCTATGCCAGGGGAACTCAGGGGTCTTCCCACCCCCTTATTTGAGGAAACAATAGCTGTACTGACATCGTGGTTGCACGCAGCTATTCTCTGATCCAGGGACATCCCAAGGGGGAACCACTCCCCCCGCCAAGCGAGGGGCCTTGTCCGGTGGCATCTTGAGATAGCGCTACAGTTTGAAAGGAAAAACAAAACGCTTCGTAGCGAGGCCGACAGGAAGCTTTAGAGGCAGCGGCATCGCCCTTCTCTCCACCCACCTCAGGTCGTTTATAGGCGGAGCTGTAGAACCAAACTCAACGCCCTCCACCCACCATGAAGTCGCTGCCTGCCCTCTCAGGGATGCTCAAAAGCATGTGGATTCTTAAATCCGAATATCAGCAATGAAATAACGGAAAGCATAACATTAGGAAATGTTTAAATGCAATGAAATGACTCCAAGTCAAATGAAATTCACAAAACATGCACAGTGTGGATTAGAAGTTCCTCCTCCTCTTTTTCCAAACCGGAGCCTCGTGTTTTGCCGGGCGGGGATGTTAACACATGGCACTGTTTTCCATCCACTTGCCAGGAAATGCGTCATAGTTCATTGTAGGGGGACGGCCGTGTTTTTTTAACAGGAAAGTGTAAAAATAACCATTAACAGCAGTTCCAAGGACCAGAGAGCGTGCCAACAATAGAGTGGTTAAGTGGAGAGCTGTTCACTTGAAATTAATACTGGCGATGTAACTATTTTTTCTGAAAAGCGACATTTACTAATTTTTAGTACAATACAGTGTTTGTTTGTTTTGTTTTTTTAAGTCATACTAAACTAAATCCTATATTTGTGGCAGGGATTTCTGCGGTTAATCTCAAAGTCTTAAAAGAATGCCATGAATGTTTCGGCAATAATCAGAAGGTGCTACTTGATAAGACCAATTTTGTATTCCACAAACATATATTTTTGAATGTTGGCGTGTGAGCAGTAAAAAGCCAATACACGATTTAAAGGTGGTCATCTTTACTCGACAGCATGTGGCAAATTAGTTTTTAAAGATATTAATTTTTCATGAAAAATAATGAAGTTATCACAAAAATAGACAAAATATGAACTTTTTACCGCCGAAAA